>NW_017670487.1:374192-395572 GCF_001879085.1 Nicotiana attenuata
TGATCAAGCACAGTCACAGAACCAGCAATACTAAGGGGGTTTAGCAGGATACAAATGATTTAAGACCAATGCCAGAATCATACAAGTCAAGAGTGTAGACTACATAGAGGGGATTCATATCATAAACCAAATAGTGCAAAAACAGACTACACAAAGGGGGAACATGCTCATACTGATCCTATGGAAGGGGGTTCATAACATGCTAATTATGTAATCACATTAACTGCAAGTTTCACAGCAAAACCATATGTAGAAGCAAACTAGAAACAAGAAGAACTGAAAATAAAAGAACCATGTTGTTGAAACTTTAATTGAAACTAGAACATACCAGTAAAGAGGACAGTAAGCAAAAGTGAGGGAGCAGGAGAGAACAATAGTTAGCCTTGGCTTGTAGCCGGCTAACTCAGAATAAGAGCAAGTAGCACAAAGAGCAGAAAGTTTTAAGTGTGAGAGAGAGAGCTTTTGAACCAAAGTGTTCGTGTTTGTGTTGATGTGAGAGCATGTATATATAGTTTGAAAGCAGGTATCAAATAAGGTAAAAATCAAAGTTCATCAGTAATTATGGGGACTCGGAATCGATCAGTCACTAAATCAAGGTAAGTACTCCCTTTAATTGAGGAGTCAACTTCAAAAATAATAAACATTTAACAAATAAGGAAGAAAATCGTACAAGGCTGAGCATAACAAATAAGGAAATATTTTCTGCATAGTACAAGTACACACATGTAATAGAGGCTAGGTTCAGCATATTTCAATCAAGGAAAGACTTACAAAATCAATTAATAGCATAATTGGCCGTAGAATAAGGTCAAAAATATATTACAAGGTTAAAAATCAGTAGAGATATCATGCGAAATCAGTGAAAGATCAATCATAAAGATTCAAGGATTCAAAAGTAGAAAATAGCAATGATTTAGCACAGCTTTATAAGAACAAGCACATAGTAAGCAAAAACCAGAACTCTAAGAGGTCGAGTAGGACAAAAATCATATATAAATAAGGAATTCATGTTGAGCATAGTCTGAATTAGTAGAACAAGCATGATACGGGTAGGAGAAGTGAAGAATCAGAAACATTGGTGAACAAAGTAGGGCAAAATCACACAATAGGCAGAGATAACCATAATTAGGAACTCTAACAAGCAATCATAGGGTAAAATCACAGAATCATAGAAACATATGGATTAACTGAACACGTTATCAAAACCAAACTCGGAAACCTAAGATTAGAACTAAGAAATTAGGGTTTTCAACATAGGCGAGTTGGAAAGGGAGTAAAATCATAGAATCAGTCGAAATATGCAAGAGATAGAAGTTTTAGAAGAAGTTCCGAAAATCCTAATTTGAGAAGAAGGTAAAAACACTTTGAAATCGGTGCTTCTTGTAAGGAGATACAAGGATAGTGTAAAACATCAAAGAAACAGACTCAAATCGTTTAAAAATCGTACGGATCTAGGAGTTGTAAGAAAAAAAAATTAGGGTTTTCAGGAGAAACCCAAGTAGAGATGAAAGAACCTGTTTAAAATCTCAAGGATCGTGCCAAATACGGCGTGATTTCTCTTGAAATCACACTGAAGTAACCAAAAACAGACAATAGCAAACCCTAGATGCAAGTCGGGTGGCCCAGGGCCCTTGAAGAACTTAGAGAAGGCAAGCATAGCATTAGAGGGGCCATTGGAGGCTTAGGAGTTGACGGGATATCACCGGAGAAGACTGGAGAAGAAGGTCGGCGGTTGAGAAGAGCTAGGGTTAGGTTGAGTGGTTTAGAGATGAGAGAATACAGAGGCGGCGGATTTGAGAAATGAGATAGAGTTAGGGGGTTGTTTAGGATAAAAAGGAAAGAACTCATGAGGGTCGTTGATCTTCTAGATCAACGGCCAGGATTTAATGGGTCTTGGGTCGGGTAGGCGGGTTTAGGGCTTGGGACGGGTGTTTTTAATCTGAAATTGGGTTGGGGTTGGGTTTAAATTGGGCTACAATTGAAAGCAAATCTGGCTATATTTTAAATAGCCACTTTTCCCCTATATAATTTATAATAAATAATATCTAATTTCTGGAAAATAATTTTGTGTACTAAAATGATTTAAAATATATATTTAACATTTAAAAATATAGGAGATCAATTTTACGCATATAAAGGTAGTTATACATTAAACGGGCTAATATTGCAATTATATACAATTTAGTTTAAAAAATACCAAATGCAATTATAAAAAATGCATAAAATATTTTAACCATATTTTGGCATAGATATAGAAATTAAATGACTAAATCACCATAACAATAATTTGGGGAATAATTATTGGGGATTTTATGAATAAAAGGGATGGAAATAAATCAATTTAAATCCCTAAATTATGGAAAAAGTTATAAAATCTTGCGCATGCTTATATATGCATGTATATGCTATTTTGAAGGTATTTATGCATACTTAAAATATATAGGAAAAAGTTGGGTATCAACAGCTGCCCCTCTTTACCCGAGAAGGATGAAAGAGTATTCGGGTAAAGAAATGATGGCCAATTTTGACCGGACGGGATGCTTTGAACGACAGGCGCCGGACTTCGGTTTTCGAGTTGCCTACATATCCCTGGTTTTACACGAATCAGGCCATGTGTAGTTCTGGATTCATCTGCGGAATATGCCGATGAAATTACTGCAAGAACGGACATGCGATGCAGAAGCAGCTACGGTGAGTGGTTAAAACTCAGGACGGTTGAGGGAACTGGAGCGGGATTGCTCCTTCTAGGACAGCGGTTGCTTACTAGTTACGTGCAGATGAAAGATGCTACAAACATGTATTTGCGAAAATTTAAACATGATGCAAATACCCTTTGGACCATGAAAGATTGTCTTTGGCCGGTGCGGATGACGTCCTTAGACTATGATGTCCTGGGCCGTGACTTGTATGCTAAGGGAATCGCAGGCCATGAAATGATGTTCTCGGGCCATGAAGATGATGCCTCCGAACCATGACGCCTTTGAATAATGATATGAAAGTTTTGAGAGATCCTTAGGCCATGGCATGGTGTCTTCCAGCTATGGGGATGATGCCTTTAGACTATGACGCCTTCGGATAGATTGGTGATATTTCAGCCCATGATATGCAGTAATATGATGTTAACAAGACAAGGCTTAGTCTTGTGAAATGGAGGGCAGAGCTTAGCCCGATCAAAAAGCGAATAAATAGCACTAGAATAGGCAATATTTGTGCAAAGAGCGACATCGCTTGGTTCCACGCAGACGACGAGGCAAGGATTAGCCTCATGCAAATACGGAGGCAGGGATTAGCCTCATGGAGTCACGGATTAGACTCATGCAAAATAGGGAGGCAAGGATTAGCCTCATGCGGGATGGAGTCAAGGATTAGACTCATGCAAATAGGGAGGCAAGGATTAGCCTCATGCAAGATGGAGTCAAGGATTAGACTCATGCAAATAGGGAGGCAAGGATTAGCCTCATGCAGGATGGAGTCAAGGATTAGACTCATGCAAATAGGGAGGCAAGGATTAGCCTCATGCAGGATGGAGTCAAGGATTAGACTCATGCGAATAGGGAGGCAAGGATTAACCTCATGCAGGATGGAGTCAAGGATTAGACTCACGCAAATAGGGAGGCAAGGATTAGCCTTATGCGGGATGGAGTCAAGGATTAGACTCATGCGAATAGGGAGGCAAGGATTAGCCTCATGCGGGATGGAGTCAAGGATTAGACTCATGCGATTAGGGAGGCAAGGATTAGCCTCATGCAGGATGGAGTCAAGGATTAGACTCATGCAAATAGGGAGGCAAGGATTAGCCTCATACAGGATGGAGTCAAGGATTAGACTCATGCAAATGTGCGGGACAGGGATTAGTCCCATGTAAAGAGCAAGAAGCAAATAAAGGTAGCATATGTCTTAGCTAGAATTGATAGAGATCTTGCTACGTGGATGTTACCGTTACGTCAGATGTGCCTGCGTTCAAAGAAAAGTTGTAAGTTTTGTGGGGGGAAGGTTGGTTCGTGCTTCTGTTGGCTGGCTTTGCTTTGCTCCGTTCTGAAAGCCTTTCGAGTTCCTCTGGGTGATACTTGACTGTAATGGAAATAGAGTTTTCGAAAATATGCAATTATTGATGAAAAATAGAGTTATTATTATTTAAAACACAGTGAAATATCACGCTATTTGGACGAACTAGCGACTGTAACACATTTCAGAGGCATTGCAACTCTCTCATATCGGAATTTTGAGGGTCCTCCTCAAAATTCTGCCCCAGTTTGGTGGAAAATCTCTGACTATTTGCAGACAATAGGCCTTGCTGGGTTCCCTTCGGAATTTTGAGAATCCTTCTCAAAATTCTGTCCCATTTTACTAAATGATTGTTGACCGTCTGATATGTGTTGGCGCGGCTGGACTTGCTCCGGAATTTTGAGAGTCCTCAAAATTCTTCCCCAGTTTCTGATCTTGGGGGAAATGAAAATTTTATTATGATATGACTGAACCCATAAGGTTTCCTACGTATCCCCTCTTAAACGGGAATCAGGTCAAGCATAGTTCAATTACATCAGATAAAGAAATGTAAAACAATCTAAGCATAGTATCTTTTGACTGCATCTGAATTGATTGGCTTTGGCCAGATTTCCACGTCCCTTTCTGCGAGTATGAGTGTTCTTCCTGTTAGCACCCTATGAACCATGTATGGACCTTGCCAGTTGGGAGAGAACTCCCTTTGGCTTCATCTTGATGTGGGAAGATTTTCTTCAATACCAGCTGCCCTGGCGCGAACTGTCTTGGTTTGACCCTTTTGTTGAAAGCTCTGGAAATTCTGTTCTGATAAAGTTGGCCGTGACATACTACGGTCATCCTCTTTCCATCGATAAGGGCCAATTGTTCATAGCGACTCCTTATCCACTCTGCATCGCTGAGTTCAGCTTCCTGTATGACTCTTAAAGAAGGAATCTCCACCTCGGCTGGGATGACAGCCTCGGTTCCATAAACCAACATGTAGGGAGTTGCCCCGGTTGATGTGTGAACCGTGGTGCGGTACCCCAACAGGAAAAAGGGTAACTTCTCGTGCCATTATTTGTGGTTCTCTACCATTTTCCTTAGTATCTTTTTGATGTTTTTGTTGGTAGCTTCTACGGCTCCATTCATATGAGGTCTATAGGTTGTGGAATTCTTGTGCTTGATTTTGAAAGCTTCACATATAGCTTTCATCATATCACTGTTGAGGTTGGCGGCATCATCAGTAATAATGGACTCGCGAACTCAGAATCTGCAGACGATACGATCCTTGACAAAATCTGCGACGACCTTCATGGTTATAGCTTTATAAGATGCAGCTTCTACCCATTTCGTGAAATAATCAATGGCTACCAGAATAAATCTATGTCCGTTTGAGGCAGTGGGCTCAATCGAACCAATAACATCCATCCCCAAGCGGCGAATAGCCAAGGTGAGCTTGTTGCATTGAGCTTGTTCGGCGACAATTTTATCATATCGGCATGCACTTGACATTGAAAGCATTTGCGGACATACTGAATGCAATCTGTCTCCATGGTCATCCAAAAATAACCTGCCCTGAGTATCTTCTTAGCCAAGACGAAACCATTCATGTGCGGACCACAGGTCCCAGCATGCACATCCTCAAGTAGCTTAGAAGCTTGTTTTGCGTCAACACATCTTAGCAATCCCAAATCGGGAGTTCTTCTGTACAAGTTTCCCCCACTGTGGAAGAAGTGATTGAACAGTCTCCAGAGTGTGCGTTTCTGAGTGTGATTTGCATGCTCCGGGTATTCTCCTTTTGATAAGTATTCTTTGATGTCATGGAACCAAGGCTTTCCATCTGCTTCTTCCTTGACATGAGCACAATATGCCGGCTGGTTATGGATCCTCACCGGAATGGGATTAATGTAGTTCTTATCTGGACGTTGTATCATTGATGACAAAGTGGTCAATGCGTCGGCAAACTCGTTCTGAATTCTGGGCACATGTCGGAATTCTATCTTTGTAAACCTCTTTCTCAATGGTGCAGATATGGCAATATCTTGGAATTCTTGGTGGCCCACTCTCCTTATACCTGGTGCACAAGCAAATCTGAATCACCGATTACCAGCAACTCCTGATTTTCATGTCGACTGCCATGTTGAGCCCTAGTATGCAGGCTTCATATTCCGCCATGTTTTTGGTGCAGGGAAATCTGAGTTTAGCAGATACCAGATAATGATGACCCGTTTCTAATACCAAAACTTCTCCTATGCCCACTCCTTTGAAATTTGCGACTACATCAAAGAACATCCTCCAACCGTCATATGCTTCGGTAATGACTTCTCCCACGAATGACACCTCTTCGTCAGGAAAATACATTTTCAAGGGTTCGTATTCTCGTCCCACCGGGTTTTCAGCAAGGTGATCTGCCAATGCTTGTCCTTTGACCGCCTTTTGAGTTATGTAGACGATATCGAACTCACTTAATAGTATCTGCCATTTGGCCAACTTTCCAGTCAGCATGGGTTTCTGGAATATGTACTTCAGAGGATCCATCCTGGATATGAGGTATGTAGTGTAGGCACAGAAGTAATGCCTCAGTTTCTGGGCTGTCCAGGTTAAAGCACAGCGAGTGCGTTCAAGCAGAGAGTACCGTGCTTCGTAAGGTGTGACTTCTTGCTTAAGTAGTATATGGCCTGCTCTTTCCTTCCTGTTTCGTCTTGTTGTCCCAAAACACATCCGAAGGCTCCATCTAGTACAGATAGATAGAGTAGCAAAGTTTGTCCTGGCTCTGGCGGGACCAGGACCGGTGGTGTGGACAGGCACTCCTTGATTTTGTGAAAAGCTTTCTGACAATCTTCGGTCCAGCTTGTCTCGGCATCTTTCCTCAGCATCTTGAAGATGGGTTCACATATGACTGTGGACTGTGCTATGAAGCGACTGATATAATTGAGACACCCTAGGAAGCTCATCACGTCCTTTTTGCTCCTTGGCGGCGGTAACTCTTGCATAGCCTTGACTTTTAACGGATCTAGCTCAATCCCTCGACGACTGACAATGAATCCCAATAGTTTTCCTGCGAGAACCCGAATGCGCATTTTGCGGGGTTTAGTTTCAAGTTGTATATCTTTAGCCTGTCAAAGAACTTCCTCAAGTCTGCTATATGATTTGTGGCCCTCTTGGATTTGATAATGACATAGTCCACATACACCTCTATTTCTTTGTGTATCATATCATGGAATATGGTGTCATGGCTCTCATGTAAGCGGCCCCAGCATTCTTCAAACCAAATGGCATCATCTTGTAACAATATACACCCCATGGTGTAATAAAAGCTGTCTTCTCTGCATCTTCTTCACCCATCCAAATCTGGTGATAACCCGCGAAGCAATCTACAAAGGATTGGAGTTCATGCTTGGCGTAGTTATCGATCAGGATGTGTATATTTGGCAGTGGGAAATCGTCTTTGGGACTTGCTCTGTTTAGATCTCGGTAGTCGACACATACTCGAACCTTCCCATCCTTCTTAGGAACTGGCACAATATTAGCTAACCAGGTTGGGTACTCAACGACCCTGAGAACTTTGGCTTTAATCAGCTTGGTAACTTCCTCCTTGATTTTTAGGCTTATGTCTGGTTTGAACTTTCAGAGTTTCTGCTTGACTGGCGGACACATGGGATTAGTGGGCAACTTGTGGGCCAATATGGACGTGTTAAAATCGTTCATGTCATCATATTACCATGCGAAAATGTCCTCATACTCTCTTAGGAACCGGACGTACTCTCCTTTCTTTGTTGGTGACAAGTGAATGCTGATGCGGGTCTCCTTGATGGTCTCGGCATCTCCCAAATTTATTGCTTCTGTTTCGTCCAGGTTGGACTTAGGCTTATTCTCAAAATTTTCAACCTCCCTGACAATTTCCTCGGGTATCTCATCTTCTTCCTTTGAATCGCTATCCTCATGTTGCGTTGCCTCATTACATGTCTCAATCACCAGGGACTCGGCAGGCTCAGGATGGTGTGGCGGTCTAGTTCATGAGAACAGCTCCCTTCTCAACAGCTCGGATGGTAGGGCCTTCCTCCTCCTCCTCCTCAACAATTCTAGGAGGAGGAGAAGGTGGAGGCCCCCTGGATCTTGTATGATAAGTTGATGATGCCAGTATGCGTGAACCAACCTTAGGGGATGGGAATAAAGAATGAAAGGAAAACAAAAAGGTAAACAAGTCTGTAATGGTTCTGAAGTGTTGGCAGTATTTAAAAACATGTTGCGGAAATATGAATTCACGTCCTAAATTGGGAGCCTCGTTTACCCGAGGTAGGCCTAGCGACAAGTAGATTTGGGGAACTTTTAATGCCAATAAATGCTTCATTTCATAATGTAAAAATAGACGAATCCCGAAATGACACTAAAATAATAAGATAACTCACTACTGGCACTTAACCTTATTACATTTTAGGAAAAGAAAAAATAAATCTAGCCTATTTGTTCCTAGAAGGACCTTCCCCAGATTCGATCTTCCGGACTTCATCATAGAGATCTCCCAGTTCACGCTGACCTAGCAGCAAGTAGGCTTTGGCCAGATGTCCTCCTTCAGCTCCTTCGGCGTTCTGGCAATTCTCAATTTTCTTTATGACCTTGCCTTCCAACTCCACTATTCCTCGCTCCAGATATTCCAGTTTCCTATTGGAAGTGACCGCCATCTCTTTCTATTCCTCGATCAATCTCACATTCCTCTCATGTATCTCCTGGTGTTCGTTCTCAGAGTCGTGGACCCTCTTGCGCAGCCTGTTGTACTTGACATGTGCTTCAGCATCCTCATCTATGATTCTGTTCCATCGACCGGCCCCTGGCGTCACCATTCCTTTCTGATTGTCTTCCAACCATGCCAGGTAGAGAGGCTCGCACCCTGCATGGTACCTGTCTGGCTCGACGGTGTTCTTCTCTATGATGATTTTGCAATGCCACATGTGTTGAGCTTGGCACTTATGAGGACCGTCGTCGTCTTGAAAGTCTGCCCTGAAATGATTCATCTTAATAACCCTTGGTAACAACCTGTTTTCGGCCTGCTTGCCTCATAACTCGCATAGGGACATATGGGTGTATACCCCTCAACTCGATTAGCACCAAGTGCGGAGTATCCCTGGATCTAATAATAAACTCGTCTGTCGGGAACCATTCAACCATCCATTGCACCTGTTCCTCGGTTAGATTGTCGAAGAACTCTACCCATTCCTTGGCACTTTCTGGCTGAGCAAATCTATCTGGAATATAAGTCATTTTCTCGGGGTGATGGAAAGCAATGTAATCATTCCAAGCCCTTCGCGGGAATTCTTGGCGATAGTAACCCTTTTGGAAATGCTCCAACAACCACAACTGCAGTAATAAGTTGCAACCCTCGAAATGATTTACCCCTCTCTGACAATGCCCTAGAGCCCTATAGATGTCGGGTACGATCATGGGGACTATGGTATATGCCTTTCCATTAATCCCTTCCATTAAAGTCTTTGCAACCATAGCCAACCTAGTGTGAATTCTTTCCTTTTTCATTGGGAACACTATCAGGCCTAGGAAACACACAATGAATACAAATACCCTGCGGTGGATATGACCCAGAGAAGTGAGTGAGATCTCATCATGGTAGGTGCGGAAAGATTTGCTATAGCCATACCTCTCGTATAGGTATTCGAAAGGTATATAAGATTCCTTCAAGCACACTAGGTCGACATTCTTCTTCAATCCCATCATCTTCAAAAATCCCCTGCCCGTACGGTTTTCTGGTACCAATAGCCCAGGACTGTCCCAAGTTAATCCCGCAAGCCCTCCAATTTCCTCCAGAAGTGGTGTTATTTCTATGTCGCCGAAACAAAACATCACCCTCTCACTATCCCAAAATTAGGTGGTAGCCTCGATCAGTTTGTTGTTTGGCTCAATATACAGCAAGGAGGGCAGGTTACCCAGGTACTTCCTCACATGTTTCTTGTCACTTGAGGAAAGGTCCTCCCACCAGTCTAGCAGTAATGATGGGATGTTGCTAACCATACCGAATCTATGGACCTCGTGCCTCATTTTCTGCAAAACAAAAGGGGTTAGGCCCTTCTCCCCCACCAGGCTCGACTATTTATACATTTGTGATCAACATAACGGCATTTAGTTCTCCAAATTAATGCACAGAACGTGGTTGTGTCCGTTGGGATTATGGAAAATCCGATGGACTTTGGATAAGGCTTATCTTAAAGGATCATTATGCGGACAACATAACTGATCCGACTAGGTTTGACCATGATGCATGCACAATTTTAACCAGAGTAAGGTTTCTATGGCGTTTTAGACTGGTACCCACGAGCGGACAACTCAAGGGGGAAGGCACGGAACCATCGACTGCACCGCTGATCGACTGGTTTTACTGCAAATAAGCCTTTCCAAATTTAAGGGTAGTAAATAGGAAGAGCACAACCACTCATTAAAGCGTTGCTATAGGATTTGATACGCACGAGTGGAGTATGATGTGGAGCATGATTTATGTAGCAATTAATAACATGTATTCAAGTATTTGCACGTAGGAAAAAATAAATACAGCATTTAAATATATGAAAGACAGTTATAGGGAAAAAGAAAACAAAGAGATACGTCAGTTTCGGGGATAAGGAATCATAAATGCTTAAAAGAAAACAGACAGTTAAATTCAAATAAGGGGAAAGGGGCACGGGATAAAGCATGCTTGGACTAATTCGTAAAAGATAAGTTTGTTATGGTAAGTGTCACACCTCCTTTTTCCTACACCCGCAAGAGTGTAAAGGAGTTTTTCCACTTAAAGGACAATCGAAACGGGATTCGTTATTTATTATGATTCAGAGTCGCCACTTGGGAGATTCATGGTGTCCCAAGTCACCGGTTGGATCCCGGATCGAGGAGAATATGACTCTGTTTAACAGTCTGCGATCCAGAAATCCGAGTAAGGAATTCTGTTAACCCGGGAGAAGGTGTTAGGCACTCCCAGATTCTGTGGTTCTAGCACGGTCGCTCAATTGTTATATTTGGCTTATTTATTTTATTTTAATACATATTCTAATTTAAGTGCCTATTATTAGCAACCCGCTTTATTTTTTATATTTTAATAAGAATTGTAACGTTGTGAAAATGTATCTCGAACCACGTCGCACCAGTACGCCCGTGGTCTTTGACACATTTCAACTTCATTGAGATTTGGATTTGGGTCACATAAATGTGCACCCGTATTTAGGAAGGTATTATTAAGATACGTGCCTAAAGCAGCTACGTGTTTATTATATTTGGGGAAGACCATGAAATTCGCTAAATGGTCCGCCCAAATTCTAAGCATTTTATATAACATCTATTGAGGGCCCCGCATTTTATTTGGCGAGGCTCGGCTCACTATTTTATTTAAAGGCCACTCCTAAAGTGACTACAATTTTCTACTCACTTTGTCTCTAAAATAAAATAGCAGAAAACAAAACCTAGTTAATTAATCGCGATGTAAACTTATTACCATTAAATCCTGAATCTTTCATTTAACTCATAATTCTAGCAATTTTGGGCTTTGATATCGGTTGAAGCAACCAGCAAGCCCAGTTGGTTTAATTTTGAATCTGCCCGATTTTGCCTGTTGTTATTACCTTTGGGCCCAAATTGAATTAAAAAGGCCATGGCCTGGATACTTCCAGCTGGCCAGTATGGGCCCAAACCTTCAGTTCTCACTAACATGAATCAATTTTCAAGCACCATTAACAATAAATAAAAAAACTTAAGGCACACTGATGAATTTCAGGCGAACACCAAATGGATCAGGCCCAATACCTACTGAGGTTAATAAAAAACTGAACCAAGTGCCCTCAATAATTATAACAAAGGGAAACAATATGCAGTCAGGAAAATTAACGAGACATTGACCATTTGAATTCCAGCTTAAAGTCCAGGTTACTTGATTCTACAGACATTCACGAGCAAGTTAGTTTATTCAATCAATCCAATTAGTGATGCACGTAAATCTCAAGTAAACTACTGATATTAACCACCAACATGCGATTATTTGTTCCTACGTTGAAATAGGGAGATTAATGAAACAAAAGAGATGACGTCAATAACTAGCGTGTTGAAAAGCACATTTAGCTCTGAGATTAAAATCGAAACAGGCTGCTTTCTAAATCAATTATGGATCTAAACCAGTCCTGATTTTCTATTTTTTAACCAAGTGCTATACTGAACAGGTACTGAACTATTCAAAATCTACACCTGATAGCCACAAATTAATAGTCCAAACAGTCGTATTAGGTACAAATTATGCAATCTGAGTTTCATTTGAATGTGGATCTAAGTAAACTTCATTATACAATACATATCACTAATGGCTACTTAATTATGAATGCATCCTCTAGCAAACAATGGCTGAATACTTTCATTTCATGCTCAAGCTCGAAGCTACATCAATTTTGAGTTCAATTTTGTACCTGGATATAAAAATACAATGAGAATGAGGAGGACAACAACAAAAGCGTAACAGTAGCAGTAATTGGAGCCAAAGCAGCAGCAAATTCAATGTCCACCCAGAATCACAGTTAAACATAGTCCGGAAAGTTGTAAAACCAACAGCAATAACAAATACCCTCACTAGACTCAATTGGACTCGAATTAACCCACACTGGACCAACAGATCCCAGAAGAAGCTCCAGCAAATCGGAATTAAGCTAGAAAATCCAAATCACCTACTGAAAATCGAACTGAACCAAAATGTTCCAGGGAATAGTATTTTTTGAGTTTTCTACTATATTGTGGTTTCTACTGGACTTGTTTGCTTTTTTTTTTTGATTTTTCTGTAGAAATTAAGAGCTGGAAGAAGATTTGAAATTCTACTGATTTGAATTTTCGAAATGTGGCTCAGATTTGTGGTAAGGGTTTTGGGGGGAATTGTGAGCTGAAAAAAAACCTCCTCCAAGAAGGAATCAGGGGTGCCTTTTATAGGCAAGGAGTGGGGCAGAATATTCTGGAAGCTTTCACACATTTTTCCCTCTTTTAATTTCAGATTTCACCTATCAAACCTTCAATTTCTGACTTGTTTCTCAAGTTACTACCCTAAGTTTGCATAAAATCTACACTAAAGTCCTATTCTAGAAGTCCCTAGGGTGTTCTTTGAATCGTACAATACCTATACTACCCTTATCTTGGTTCTAAAATTACCATTTTGGCAAAACATGCCATTTTCAATCCCTAAAACACCCTCAAACCTCTCCTAGAATTACCAACATGTTTTAATCAATTACACTCAACCAATTTATCCTGAAACCTAAATTTATTAAGGCTTAAACAGTAATCTAAAGAAAAGCCCTAATTAACCAATTTCCAATTGAACTAATTAACCCTAGCTAATACCAATTATTGAAATTCAAATGATCTAAACTAACAACAAAATTAAAACTATTAAATTATTATTAAATACAGCTAATCATGAAACTAATCTGTCAGAATTTTGAACAACAGGTAACAATTAACATAATCGAAAACTAACCAAAATCAAAACAAATTATCCAAACAACAGTTAAATTGAAACCCTATAGCCCTAATTTAAGTATCATGCAGGAAAAAAATACCCTAATTAAAGCTAAACAAACAAGTCAAAAAATCAGAAAAGAAAAGAACAAGAAGGCTTACTGATTATGGAAGGCCATTGTTGTTTGAATCCTCTAGGATTCTTGACACGTAACATCCCTAATCGTGTGTTTTCAAAAGAAAACACGTGATTAGGGAAATTACGGTCCAAAATCCCCAAGATTTCTGAGTTAGGGTTCTGCCAGAATTGGGATTTAGAATTTGTAATGTTCCGGGCAGATTTGAGGGTTTCTAGGTATGAATTAATGATGAGGGAGGGCTGAGAAGCATATAGTATGAATTTGGGCCGGTTTGGGTGAGTTTGTGACTTGGCCTGAAAACTCAGATTGAATATTCGAGGAGTTGGGTTAGGATTCGAGGAACATGGATATGGGGGTTGGAAAGAAGAGGTGAAGGAGAGTATGGTGTGAAATTTTGGGGTCCATCGGAGCATTGCCGCCGGCGGCAGCGATTTCCGGCCGGCGGCGCTATGATGGAGGACGGCGGAGCAGGGTGGAGTTAGGGTGGATCCGATGGCCGGCATTACAAAGAGGGGGGGGGGGGGTATGAGGAAGAAATATTTGGTCTCTAGGGTTAGCGTTATTTTCAGACATTTTTATCTAAAAACAAAAATCAACTAGAGCCGTTGGATTGGAGAAATCGATGGCCAGGATCTATGGACGAAAAACCGACATCGTTTGGGCGTCTGAGAGAGTGGACCGGGTGGGGGTTAGCTTGGGCCTGGACAGGCGGGGGGGGGGGGTTTGGTCATTTTAGCTGGGCTGGGGCGCGTATTTGGGCTGATTTTATTAAAATCAACCCAGCTTTTTTTTTTAAAAAAAAAAAAATCTCTTTTTCCAATTTTCTCTTTTAACTTTGTTTTGTTTTCATTTTTGTATTTTATATATTTATTCTGATTTTATTAAAATGCAAAAAAAATTAAAATAAAGTCCTAATATATTTCAAAGTTAAACTAATTAAAATCTAAAATTATTTAAAATCTATTTCGTGGCGAATTCACAATTAAACAATAAAAAAATGCAAAAATGAACTATTTTTGTTATTTTTCTCGTATTTTGTTCTAAAACAAATTAACCCCAAATTAATCCTAAAATATGAAATTAAATCCTAAATGCAAGTGCATTTTTTGTATTTTCATATAAAAGTGCAACCAATTAACACAAAAAATTCAACAAAATTCACAAAAATTATAAAATAATAAAGAAATCAATTATTGAAACTTTTGGACTAATTTGCTTAGGGCAAAAATCACGTGCTCACAGTAAGAGCCTAAAGGGTTTCCCCAGCAGAGTCGCCATGATGTCGCGCCCCCTTTCTTTCATCCTTGCGGAGAGAGGTTCGGGTTTCGACATTTTCATCGGGTGTGATAACTCATTTCCTTTTGGGAATTGGTATTTGAAGAGTCGCCACCTAACGGATTATGGTGCGTTAGGGCACCTAGAGCGATTAACTCTTGGATTGGTTTGCATTACCAGAGATTAGGGTAAGGGCTCGAAATAACCTCGAGGGGAAGGTGTTAGGCACTCCTCTTGGTCCACAACTGTGGGTACCGGCCGAACTTATATTCACAAATTAGTCCATATAAATAAACAGTTGAATCAAATAGGTTGCAAGTAAAGCACGTTGGGTAACTCAAGTAATAAAGATTTTTTGAACAAGTTGTAAACAAAGTTTTTAAAATAGAAAAAGGAATTTTGTTAAAGGAGGAGTCCTAGGTTGGTTAGTCTATAGGATCACCCACACAATGTCCGGTAAACACTCCTCGATGAGGGGCTACACGTGACATTAGCGAGTAGTCATCATATCCCATATCTACTCTTCTCATCCCCTTAGTGGTCATGCAAAGCGAGTGTTTGGTCAGCGATCTCTATTGCGTGCTGTTACCCGTCCCTTCATAATGGTCCTTAAGGGATTTAGGACCTCTACCTATAGGTGGTTCTAGACAGACCCCTAAGATTTTAAAGGTGAAAATTCTAAGGCGACAGGCAAAACAATTAGGACTTTTAACACATAAGATAACAGGGATCAATTAGAGGCTCAATGTTTCCTCCTCAAATAAGGCACATAAAAAGCACGACTCAAGCACAATTAAGGGCTTTTCATTAAACAGTATCCTGAGACAGGATGTCTAGGTGAATATGCAGAAGACAAGCAATTTATTTTATAAACTCAGGAGTAATGACACTAGCAGTTGCCTATTGGTTTTTTAAAAGTCTGTTAGGATCAGAAAGAAACATTAAGTCATAGAAAACAGTTTCAGGATTGCAAGTTTGGAAATGCCCTACAGGCTTGCCTATACGCAGAATACTGATGACTACATTTTATAATAAAACCGGACAGATTTTGAAACACACTTTTAAATCCTTATGGGCATGCTGTCTAATAACAGATTAAGGCAGTTTTTAAAAGAACTCGTTTCAGGAAATATAAACCATTAATTAATCCATTTTCGAAGTGAATTAAACGTAGACTGAATTGATTTAAACTAGTTTAGATTGACAGGCGGAATTTCTGGTGGCATTCCTTATAGGCATGATATCTAGTTGTTTAACACTGATTTCAGAAACTTTGCAGGCATGAAAAACATGTAAACACTTATTAATAGAGGCTAGGTTAAATTATATCCTATAGGCATGGCATCTACTTGTGAAACTGATTTTAAGACTTATAAACATGATTTCTATTATGAATCACTTGAAACCTATAGGCATGATTTCTAGCATGGTGAGACAAACATGACAAGATGTGAAAATCTTATAGGTATGTTTTCTACTTAGTAAGGCAATCATATCAAAATGTTAAGTCCTATAGGCATGCTTTCTACCCGTATTACCCCAGCAACGTAACTACCCATCCCTTTTCACTAATTACCCCAATATTTGTTTACAAGTTATTACAGACCATATGAATGAATTACATAAGTAAATAAGAAAATAAGAAGCTATTCTATAGGGAGCCTTCAATTAGGCCCAGATTTCCAATAGCCTCAAATGCCCAAATTCCATAGACAATGTCATAGTCTAGGTGCATCAAAGTTCCCTAAGGATCTCAAGGATCCCGGGCAGTGCTTACACCTAGACTTAGTAACCAAAATTGAATAAGTGCAGTGTTGAAGGTCCAGCCGCAGTATGCCAGAGTTCAGAGGGTTCTCAAGAGGATCCCAAGGCAGTACACATATTGGAGGGGGCAGAACTTATTGACTTAGGAGTAGAGTGAAAAGTGCTTGACACAAGTTGAAAGGTTATAATGGGAAAACTGTTTTACAGGGAAGTTTGTTTAAAATAGATTAGTAAAATAACAGAGACAGTTTGAAAAGAAAGAGGAGTAGTAAACAACAGCCCAAACACAACACCCTTAAGACAGGTTCATACACAGCCAGGAATCACAGAACCAAAATAGGTTCAGTATTCACAAACAGGGGTCAAGGGACTTGGGGATACATAGAATACATGATTGTAAACACATAACAAACAAAGGTCTTAGGAATTGGTGCAGACATGCTCAGATACAACTGATCAGACATAGTCACAGAACCAACAATTCTTAAGGGGTTTCAGTATAGACAACATGATTTAAGAATCAATCCCAGATTCATACAAGTTAGGAGTGTAGACTACATAGAGGGGATTCATACCATAAACCAGATAGTGCAAAAATAGACTACATAAAGGGGGAACATGCTCATACTGATCCTAAGGAAAGGGTTAATAATATGCTAATTATGTAATCATATTAACTGCAAGTTTCATAGCAAAACAATAAGTAGAAGCAAACTAGAAACAAGATGAACTGAAGCAATAAAAGAACCATGTTGTTGTTGAAACTTAAACTGAAATTAGAACATACCAATAATGAAGACAATAAACAAAAGTGAAGGAGCAGGAGAATACAATAGTTAGCCTTGGCTTGCAGCCGGCTAACTCAGAATAGTAGCAAGTAGCACAAAAGAGAGAGAGCAGAAAGCTTAAGTGTGAGAGAGAGAGGTTTTTTGAACCAAGAGTTCGTGTCTTGTGTTAATGAAAGAGTGTGTATATATAGTTTGAAAGCAGGTATCAAATAAGGTAAAAACCAAAGTTCATCAGTAATAATGTGGACTCAGAATCAATCAGTCATGAAATCATGATAAGTACTCCTTTAATTGAGGAGTCAACTTCAAACGGTAAGAAATAGGTGGAAAATAACGAAGGAAATCGTATAAGGCTGAGCATAACAAATAAGGAAATAGTTTCTACGTAGTAATAGTACACACATGTAATAGAGGCTAGGTTCAGCATATTTCAATCAAGGAAAGACTTACGAAATCAATTAATAACATAATTGACCGTAGAATAAGGTCAAAAAAAATATTTTACAAGGTTAAAAATCAGTAGAGATATCATGCGAAATAAGTGAAAGATCAATCATAAAGATTCAAGGATTCGAAAGTAGAAAATAGCACTAATTTAGCATAGCTTTATAAGAACAAGCACATAGTAAGCAAAAACCAAAACTCTAAGAGGTCGAGTAGGACAAAAATCATATATAAATTAGGGATTCATGTAGAGCATAGTCTGAATTAATAGAATGAGCATGATACAGGTAGGAGAAGTGAAGAATCAGAAACATTGGTGAACAAAATAGGGTAAAATCACACAATAGGCAGGGATAGCCGTAATTAGGAACCTTAACAAGCAATCATAGGGTAAAATCACAGGATCACAGAAACATATAGATTAACTGAACGCGTTATCAAATAAAACTCAGAAACCCAGGATTGGAACTAAGAAATTAGGGTTTTCAACATAGGCAAGTTGAAGAGGTAGTAAAATCATAGAATCAGTCGAAATATGCAAGCGATAGAAGTTTAAACATAAAGAATCGGTTTAAACAAAGTTTTAGAAGAAGTTCCGAAAACCCTAATTTTAGAAGAGGGTGAAAACACTTTAAAATCGATGATTCATGTAAAAAGGATTCAAGAACAGTGTAAAACATCAAAGAAACAGACTTGAATCGTTTTAAAATCGTACAGATCTAGGAGATGCAGGAAGAAATCAAGGTTTCAGAAGAAATCCATATAGAAATGCAAGAACCTGTCTAGAAACCCAAGAATCGCGATAAATACAGCATGATT
Organism: Nicotiana attenuata; assembly: GCF_001879085.1. Taxonomy (NCBI): domain Eukaryota; kingdom Viridiplantae; phylum Streptophyta; class Magnoliopsida; order Solanales; family Solanaceae; genus Nicotiana; species Nicotiana attenuata. The sequence goes on from NW_017670487.1 coordinate 392,887, forward strand.
TTGCTTGAAATCACACCGGAGTGGCCAAGAACAGCCAAATAGCAAACCCTAGTTGCAAGTCAGCGTGGCCTAGGGGCCTTGAAGACCTTAGAGAATGTGAGCGTGGCATGAGAGAAGCCATTGGAGGCTTAAGAGACGATGAGAGGTGACCGGAGATGGCCGGAGATGGGAGGTCGGCGGTTGAAGATTAGGGTTCGGTTGAGAGTGTTTGAGAACAGAGAGGATTTTAGGGCGGCGGATGTGAAGAAAATGATTATGGTTAGGGGGTCGTTTGGAATTAAAAAGGTAAGAAGTGATACGGGTCGTTGATCTCTTAGATCAATGGCCATGATTTAATTGGTTCTGGGTCGGGTCAGTGGGTTTAGGGTTTGGGTCGGGTAATTTAATCAAGAATTAGGCTGGGTGTTGGGTTGAAATTAGGCTAAAATTGAAAGGCAAATCTGGCTATATTTTAAATAGCCAATTTTTCCCATATAATTTATAATAGATAATAAATAATTTCTGAAAAATAATTTTTTGTACTAAAATGATTTAAAATAGATATTTAACATTTTAAAAATATAGGAGAACAATTTTATGCATATAAATGTAATTATACATTAATAAGGCTAATATTGCAATTATATGCAATTTAGCTTTAAAAATACAAAATGCAACTATAAAAATGCACAAAAAATATTTTAACCATATTTTGGCATAAATATAGAAATTAAATGGCTAGATCATCATAACAATAATTTGAGTGATAATTAATGAGGATTTTATGAATAAAAGAGAAGGAGATAAATCAATTTAAAGTCTGTAAAAATGTGGAAAAAATTATAAAAACCTTGTGCATGCTTGTATATGCATATATATGCTATTTTGAAAGTATTTATGCATATAAAAAATATAGGAAAAAATTGGGTATCAACAGTATTTGTGTCTATTGTATTAGTTTTATTTGATTTTTTTATTGGTGTATTAGGGATTGGGGCAGGGGTAAAAGAAGACGTACCGGTGGGCCCTTGGTTGGCCGCCGTCGCTGAGCCTGTGTGGGCCTGGGTTTGTCTATGGAAAGGTCCTCGGAGCCGAGGTGGCGGTTGAGTTCCCGCTTTTTGTTGGCCATTTTTGGTGCCCCTTGTTGGAAAGGTAACCGTTCGCCAGGCGCCATCATCAGTTTGTTGAGTTGGTAGTTGCATTTCAAGTATAGTGGCAGGTGCAGGACCATGTGCGGAGGGTGCGTGTGTGTGTGGATGAGTGGGGGAAGATGGTGGGATGTGTGTGTGTGGCACAAAGGTACAAAGATTTGTGGTGTAGCCTAATCTCCCACAACGAGCGCATAACATATTTAGTCCTTCGTAGAGAATTAGTTGTCGATGGTGACCAATGAAGACGTGGGTCTTGAGAGGTTTTTCTAATGAAACTTCAATGCATATACGTGCATATCTGCCTCTGGTTGTGGCGGATGTGCATGTATCTATTTTTCTTAGGGATCCAATTGTTGATCCAACGCGCTGGAGGATTTCAAAATTGTAAAATTTAGTAGGTAACTCAGGCAATCTAATCCACATGGCAGAGTAAGTAAGCTGTGCGTCGGATGCTATGAACTTGGCTCCCATTTCCTTATAGAAAGAAAGTGATTGAATAGAAACCATGGGCCATCATGTAATGCTTTCACAATGTTTTTCTCCTTTTGAAATTTAACTAGGAAGAAATCAGATCCTACGTCAATTGGTGGAAGGTCCTCTGTGGGTTTCCATAGTTGGATTAGTTTGGTTCGCAGAGTTTGATGTCCCAATTTGCGGCCGGGTGAAATTCAAAAATAGTTAGATTTATAACTGGTCGTTCAAAAATAGCCCAGTTTTAAAATTAATCGAAATTTAGCAACTTTTCATGTAAAGATAAATCTGAGTGAAAACACTGTTCAAAACCCGGAAAATACGCCAGTATATTATGCTGGAGTTCCAGCATAAGTATACTTGAACTCCAGCATATCATACTGCAGTTCCAAGATAAGTATGCTGGAACTCCAGCATAATATGATTAGTTCCAGCATAAGTACACTAGAACTCCAGCATAATACTGGAGTTCTAGCAAATATACCGGTCCAGCATAATATATTGGAGTTTGGAGCACCGATGGTCCAGTCTCCAGTATATTATACTGGAGCCAGCAAAGTATACCGGTCCAGCATAATATGCTGGAGTTCGTACACAGGTGCACCGAACTCCAGTATATTATGCTGGACCGGTCTCTGTTGCAGCAAAATAGTGGCTATTTTTTATTGACTTGGTAAACGCTGGCTATTTTTGAATGACCAATCCGAAAACTGGCTATACCGTGCTATTTTGACCGCAAATTGTTGTACTGTCAAATCTCCAAAATCTTTAGTTCTAAAGTCTTGACATTGGAGGTGTCATAGTACGAAAGTTAGGATAATTTAAAAATAAAGGGAATCTTACATAAATGTTCCAAAAGAGTCCCTACATACCAAATTCTAGCAATTAATTATAAACTTATCAAAACTAGCTAAACACATAAATATCGAAAACCCAAAGAAATAAAGTTCTTTTTCTCCACGAATCACACACAAAGATCTACTTCCATATTTTTAAGCGTGATTAACAACATTAGATGCAAGACGGAAAGGAATTTCATGAATCAAGGATGAGGTAGCAAATAAGGTGATGAAATACGATATATA
>NW_017670487.1:395592-471785 GCF_001879085.1 Nicotiana attenuata
ATAAAATACGATATATATATATATATATATATATATATATATATATATATATATATATATATATATATATATATATATATATATATATATATATATATAAGATTCAAAAGATCTAAGCAAAAGATGATTTTTTTTCAATGGGTATGGNTTAGCAACATTATATGCATGACGGAAAAAAAATTACGTGGAAGAGGTAGCAAATAAGGAAATGAAATACAAAAAAATTATATATATGAAATTCCAAAAAGCTAAGCAAAAAAGCGGTTTTTTTCAATGGGTATGGTTGAGATTCATTGAAAACATATAGATGAGTCAATATGCAAAATTTGAGGGAGATTGGAGGTGATTTGGACAGAATTGTATCAAAATTCGTAGTTAAAATCGAGTTTAAAAAATTCTACTGTGACACATGTATCATGCATGTATCTCACATGCGGGTGACATGGATATACATATGATATATGATACATATCTGATACACAATGTGATACACATTTCCATTTTTCATGTTCATCTTCTATTTCGAATTTTCAATTCAAACCACCTCAAACTCCACCAAATCATCCGAAAACTGAAATTCAAGCTTCTTAAAATTGACACAATATATTCTAATAAGACCCACTCATAAGAAAGCAAAAATTTGATTTTCTTTTTGCTACGAATAGCTAATTGGCTAATATAAGTAATATTTTATAAATTGATCAATTTTTATAATAAGTTACTTATAAATAGACATAATTGGTATTTTCCCTAAAAATAATGGCAATTCAGGTTAGTTTCTCGGAGTGAATTGTACATACTTACAAAATCACTTTTATATTACGTGAATTCAGTAACATGATTTGTACAGACTGAAATTGGATCTTGGTTATGAAAATAAAATAAAATTGGATCTTGATTATATTGACTGGGGAAGGTGACAACTGAATGAATGAAGGAAAGAATGTTATATGTATCTAAATCCAAACGAGGAAAAGGTTTTTTTTTGGTGAAAACGAGGAAAGGTGTGGCTTGTTTATTGCTTTCTCTGCTTTGGAGCAGTTGGACTATTGGGGGTTGACGTGTAAAGTCGAACTAAACCAAGATAATGACATTTGTTTGTGGAAGAAGATTCTTTTCTTTTTGATGTCTTGGGTAGACAGACTGCACATTTCCATCTCAGAAATTGATCTCAAATGCCCATTTATAATTCAAACTAGTCTTATATTGGTATGCGTGTTGGGCGTGTACCTTATATTAATAAATATAAATTTTTTAAAATCACATTGTTAGATAGTACTATACTAAAATGAATTTAAGTTATAAAGCAAGGTTTAAAAAAAAAAGTTTCTAAAATTGATGAATATTAAAACGACAAAAGTCCTCGAATTAGAAGCAACAAAGCCGATCCATCATGTTTATATCACAATTTATCGTTGGTACATCACCTTGTGCATGCATTCTTTCATCTCATTCGTACCATAAATCCTCCTCAATATATTACAAAGTTCGAGGTATTTGTTTTGTGCAAATTCAACAATACACACACACAAAAAAGATAAAAGAAAAAATACGTAGTAAAATGTATTGTTATGACAAAAATATTTTCTTGGAGCCATTACCTGAAAAGAAACTCCAAAAATATATCTTTCTAGAATAGTCATTAGAAAAGGGAGATAAAAATGTAACTTTGAATCTTATATTCTTATCCAATAAAATGTTACGAACTAAAGACGGACAAAATAGAATAGAATCAGTTGAAATTAATAAAAATAACATTGGATCTATTTTAAAAAAAAAAGTAGAAGAATTAACATCAATAGCCGACACCAACTGTTTAAACTAAAAATAACAGTAAATGTATAATATATGCATAACTTATATATATAATCAATATATAATCTATGCATATGGATAAAAATCAATAGAGAACTGATAATACCTTTTTTAGAGATCTGCTAAATTTTGCTCTTTTATTCTTCAGCAGTCCACATAAATTTTGATTAATACTCCTTAAAAAAAATGGTGATGGAGAATGCAGAATAATAACTTTATAGAAGTGTTTGGCTTCCCTTTTCTCTAAATGATTATTGCAAATATTTTACATTTTGACATATTAATTGCAAAACAGTTATTTGGGACCTTATATCAAAAGCAATAAATTAAAATAATTCAAGTTTCCATGTTTAAACACGCATAATAACTAACATAAGGTAAAAAAAAATTTAATTTCACGTTCTATGTCTTTTTTCGTTTTTAAATTTTTTTAATTGATTTTAAAGGTCTAGATAATGCAAATTAGGGAAGATTTAATAAACTAAATTTTATTTGAATTCAAAGTCCTAAATATTAGGAAAATTATTAAATGACGATGTTGTCCGATGTAAAATCTAGTTTTAAGGGGTATAAAAGGCGAACGATATTTTGCTAAGGGTCTTCGTGCTTTTAATATATATAATTCAAATAGAAGAAAATATTTTCATAAAAATTTCTTATGTTGCTTTTCGCTAATCTTCTATGAAAAATGTCATATAATTAAAATACTTCAAACCAAATATCATTTGCGAGAATAAAAATAGTACTTGCAATTTTATTATTTTGCCAATTATTTCTACTTCCATTTAAATTGGAGAATATTGGAGTTGAAAACTTGTTTTAAGAGTATTTCGAGTAAAATAACCTTTTCTCCATGTGAAAACCTGTTGTTTTTAATTTAAATAAAAATGTGTGAATCAGAAATGGAGGGAAAAGTGTCATGACCCGGAATCTCAACCTCGGAGTTGTGATGACGCCTAACATCTACTTGCTAGGCAAGTCGGCGTGAAATATTTAATTAACCAATTTTAACATTTAAAAACACCATAATGAAATTCAACGAGAAATAAAAGCCAAGTCTAACACAGTACTGATATAAACCACATGATAATACCTACTCCTAGAAATTCGGAGTCACGAGTACATGAGCAACTAGAAGTCTACAAACAAGATCTAAAATAAATACAACTGTCTCGAAAGAAATAAACACTAAAAGCGGGAAATGGAAAGGGACTTCAAGGTCTGCGGACGCCAGCAGATCTACCTCGAGTCTCCGTATGAAATAATCCGAGCTGACACACCTCACACACCGCTGGGACTAATACCAGCATTTTCACAAGAAGTGCAGAAGTATAGTATGAGTATAACCGACCCAGTGTACTGCGTATGTGTCGAGCCCAACCTCGACAAAGTAGTGACGAGGCTGACAAGACACCTACATAAAAAAACGTGCACAAGTGTATACAAAGCATCAATAATAACAAAGAATGATAAAGTACCAACTGGGAGGGGACATGCGTAAAGGGGAAGATATAATAAATACGACAAGTATGAAATCACGATATCACCAAGTAAATCACCAAAATTAGAAATCAGTCAAATCAATGATATGAAAATGGCGCAGCATCACCCTTCGTGCTTTTACTCTCATCATCACCATACAATAATATGAATATAATGAAACGATATCACCCTTCGTGCTTTTACTCTCGTCCTCACCATGCAATAATAATATGAATGAAATGACACGGCATTATCCTTTGTGCTTTACTCTCTTCCTCACCATGTAATAATGATAATATAAATTCGAATAATAACCAATACAGAGAATAATTTAACTTCAAATATCGTGCCATGACATCAAACTTCAACTTCCAAAAATATTCAACAAATTTGAAATAAGCAATAAATATGAAAAGAATAATTAAGAAGTAATAATCTAACTTAAGCATGTATATCATAATTTATGAAACAATATAATACAAATAAATAATTTTCACCTGCATGCTTTAACCCAATGACAACGCATAGGTACTTGCCACCTCACATATACGTTGTCCCCCCACATAAAACACATAGTAAATAGATCAACAAGTCCTAATCCCTCAAGTCAAGGTTAACCACTACCTCACTCTGCAACCAAGTCAATACTCGACCACAACTTTTTCTCCTGAATTAGCCTCCAAACCAATCAAATCTAACGAAATATAGTCCAAATAATTTAAAATAAGCTTTAAAAACTACCCCACGAGTCAAAAGGATTTAATCTTTAATGTTTTTGTAAAACTTCAACAAAAGTAGACCCCGGGCCCCCTTGGTCAAAATCCGAGATTCGGACCAAAACCCAATTAATTTCACCCCCGAGTCCGATTATGTGATTAGTTTCAAAATTCAACCTCAATTTGATGTCTAAATCTCAATTTCTCAAAATTCCTCAATTTCTACCATGAAATTAAAGGTTAAAATCAATGGGTGTTTTTGAAAATGTAAGGAAACATGTTAAAATCTACTAACCTATGAAGTTAGGATGAAAAACCTCTTCATAATCACCTCTGGACCGAGCTCAAACTTGAAAATAGTGAAAAATAGGAAGAATCCCGACTTTGGGATATTTAAATCACTGGGCGTCAGGACTTATTCACGTTTGCGAAGGGCCTGACGCGATCGCGAAGAACATCGTCTTCGCGTTCGCGATGGCCTGTCCCCCCTAGCCTTCGCGCTTACGAGCCTGGGCTCACGTTCGGGTAGTGTACTTGGCTGCCTCCCCCCACAATCCGATAAACCATCGCGTTCGCAAGAGGATGGTCGCGTTCGCGAAGGGTGAGCCCTCCAGTACTTCGCTTTCACGACCATGCCATCGCGTTCGGGATGAAGAAATCCACACCGGCCCCAAGTTCCCCTTCGCGATCGCGAGAGAACCTTCACGATTGCGAAGCACAAATAGTCAGACACCAGCAACAGCAAAAACCAAATGATTTCTTAAGTCGAAAATGAACCGTAGCCTATCCGAACTCACCCGTGCCCCTCGGGCTCCAAACCAAACATGCACACAAGTGTAATAACATCATACGAACTCGCTCGTGTGATCAAAACTCCAAATAATACCTAGAACTACAAATCAGACATCAAAATGCATGAAATTTTTAAAGAAACTCAAGAACTTTCAAATTCACCACCGAGCGTTCGAATCTTATTAAATCAACTCAATTTTGTACCAAATTCTAGAGACAAGTATTAAATAGTAAAATGAACCTATACCAAGTTTTGGAACCAAAATCGTAAACCGGTAGCCATAAAGTCAACCTACGATCAAACTTCAGAATTCCTTAAACCTTCAAATTATTAGTTTTCAACAAATCACATCAAAACAAGTTAGGGACTTCCGAATTCAATTCCGGACATATGCCCAAGTCTAATATCACGATACGGACCCACCCGGATTGTCAAAATAACGATCCGGGTTTGTTTACACTAAATATTGACCGTAGTCAACTTAAATCATTTTTAAGGAAAAAATTCATAGTTTCTTTAGTTTTCACATGAAAACTTTTCGAAAAAAGACACGAACTATGCACGCAAATCAAGAATTACTAAACGGAGCTAATTGAGGTCTCGAAACACAAAAATAAAGGCTAAAACTCAAAATGACCTATTGGGTCATCACATTCTCCACCTCTAAAACAAATGTTTGTCCTCGAACGGACATAAAAAGGTACCTGGACCGGTGAAAAGGTGTGGTATCTACTCCACATGTCGGACTCGAACTCCCACTTAGCTGTCTCAATCGGATGACCTCTCCACTGCACTCTAACAGAAGGATAACTCGTAGACCTCAACTTCCGGACATGCCGTGCTAGAATGGCCACCTATTCCTCCTCGTAAGTCAAATCTGTCACACCCCATGTTTTTGTACGTGAAAGTATGTCGTAAGTCAATAGATGTAAGCTCAGAAATAAGATTGTATTTAAAAGCATATAAAGTAAGTTAATCATGTACCTTGGAGGTTACCAATATTTAAGATCATGAATAATGAGTACCAAGAGGGTTGGAAAGCTTAGTAGCCAAAACAATTGAAGAGAAAAAGTTTCGTCGAAAGTCGACAAGTTGGGAATGTTATAACATGTACTTTTGAGGTGAAACTAGGGTGATCAAAATGATAAGGATGTTATGTTATGAGTTATTTTTGTCTTATGATAGCCGTGTGTTATGTTTTGAAGTCAAGTGAGTTATGGAACAAAAGTTGGCAAAGATCATCACAAGTTACATTCATAAATATGCCGAAATTTAGGTCAAATATTGCTGAGCTTTTCTCCGATGATCTACCTACCAAATTGTATATCTATGAGTCTATTTCTAATGCATTAAACCGTTCATCGATACAACATAGGAGTAGAGAGATATTTGCAGTTTCACAAGACTGCGTAGATTGCATAGGTGACAAGTAGGCGTGTCACTAAAGGTTTTTGAGCAATACATTTCGTGTGTTATATAAGATCTTTTTGGGACATATAATAGGTGCTAGCTTGGCACCCTATTATTGGCTCTTCTTCATACACTTATATCTTTTTATCCGGATGTCGTATGAGCGAACGGTTAAGACCGTTAGAAACTATATATATATATATATATATATATATATATATATATATATATATATATATATATATATATATATATATGCCTTATGTCGTCTCTTTCTTCACTTTTCCACATACCGCGACCAGAACAAGACCCCTAAACTTATCCTCAAGCTCTACACAAGGGTTTCCAATAATATTAACATCCCGGGTACGAAATCAAGAAGCGATAATACTAGAACGATCCCTACGACGTAAGTATCGCTATACCGCCTCTCTTTTTCTTTGTAGTTTGAGTTTTTGAAGGTACTTATATTTAAGAAAATGTCTACTTTCTATATTTAAGCTTTAAATATCAATGAAGGTTGATAAATTCATTTCCTAATAGTTAGAACTCACGGGACGGTGATCGAAAGCCGTGAGTTCGAGTTATTCGACTTGTAGTGGACTGTTTTGTGGGCTGTTTCATGTTGATTTTGGGCTGTCTATTTTGCTGATGTTTTATTGATTTTTGGAGGATAAAATTTGTGGAGAAACACCACATAATGACGGAATGGTGATCTGGTCATTCGTCGTTACATTTTTTAGGTTGTTTGACACTACTTTGGTTGTCGTTTTATGTATGAAGTGACTAGGGTGTGTGGGTTGTTTTGTGATATAGTGTGATGGAGATAAGGTTGGAAAATGATGCATACATATTGTTATTGTTGTTTTCTTGGTGTTGTTGATATATGATATTGGATGAGGGCCTTGTTACAGGGGAGATGCTGCCCAAATTTACGTAAACGAGCTACTAGTTTAAGTTGCAAACTTAGCCTTTACTCAGCACTGATTTTAAATCTTCTTATGTTGTGGTAGATTGAGTTGAGTTGTTTGAAGAATTTCTTGGAAGGTATTAAGGACTCAACAATTAAGGTATGTTAAAGCTAAACCTTTCTTTCATTTTGGCATGATCCAGTAACTACATGTGTTTGATAATGAGACATAAAGAGAAGTTCATATTCCTAAATTTATGTACATTTTCCTAGCCTCATAAGTTACAGCATTCTCCCTTATCGGGACTTCATATTCAGTTTAGTTTTGTCTTCTGTCAGCCAAGAGAGCAGAGAGTATATATATATATATACAGTATTACAGTATTTTAACCACCATCGAGCTATAATCGATTGGCAGGCCCCTATTGGGCAACCTCTGATTAGATGGTGAGTTATATACCGAGCCTACTGTGGCCGAGCGCCTATGAGAAAGCCCAGAATGGCCGAGATACAGAGCCTAGTATGGCTGAGCTCCTATGAGCGAGCCTACTACGGTAGAGCAGTTACACATACCGAGCCTTATAAGATCGGACAACTATTTTACTTACTATATTGAGAGAGTTGAGTCAGTATCAGCAGGTAAGCATATCTTCAGTCTATCTTTGACTCTCAGTTACGTTCAGTTATTATATTATCAATTCATTTTCAACTTTCAGTTATTCTGTTGCCTTACATGCTCGATACATTATTTTGTACTGACGTCCCTTTTTCCGGGGACGCTGCATTTCATGCCTGCAGGTCCTCATTGAAAGTTGGACAGACCCTCCCAGCAGACATAGTCAAACATCAGCCTGGTTGGTAAGCTCCACTTTCTCGGAGTTACCAGATCTAGACCTTGGAGTCCACTTTATATATATAGGATTGATGGGTAGGTCGAGGCCCTGTCCCGACCATGGTACAGTTCAGTTATCTCTAGAGGCTTGTAGACAAGTCCTGTATTGTTTGTATATCACTAGATGCTCATGGCGGCCTCGTCAGCCTCCATAATTTTATATATATATATATATATGAGCTTTTGGGTATGTTTACCACTCAGATAAGAGAGATGATATTTTCATATGATTCAGAATATAGCCTCATCGGCCTAAGTTGACGGTTACCCCTCCAGATTTTACAGTTACAGAGTGGTACGCTCGGGCCGAGTATGGCACCGGGTTCCGGCCATGCCTCGTCAGGTTTGGGGCGTGAGAAAATCCTTGTCCAATTAGACTGAGCTAAAATCTAATAAATGTGATGGATCACCGTGATACTTCCGGAGCATGGAGACATGGAACATCGGGTGAACTGCTGATACGCTTGGTGGCAATGCAAGCTTGTAGGACACCTCACCAACTCTCTCAAAAATGTCAAAGGGTCCGATATACCTAAGGCTCAACTTGAACTTCTTCCTAAACATCATCACACCCTTAATGGGTGAAACCGAGAGCAAAACCCTTTATTCAACCATGAATGCAACATCAAGAACTCTTCGATCGGCATAACTCTTCTGCCTAGACTGAGCTGTACGAAGTTGACCCTAAATCATCTTGACCTTTTCCAAGGAATCCTGTAGCAAATCAGTACCCAACAACCGAGCCTCTCCAACTCAAACCAATCAACTAGAGAACGACATCGCTCCCTTATAAGGCCTCAAAAGGAGCCATCTAAATAGTCGATTGGTAGCTGTTATGTAGGCAAACTTCACAAGCGGCAAGAACTAATCCCAAGAACCCCCGAAATCCATAACACAGGTGTGAAGCATATCTCCAATATTTGAATGGTGTGCTCGGACTGCCCGTCCGTCTAGGGGTAAAATGTTGTACTCAACTCAACCCCTGTGCCTAACTCACGTTGCACGACCCTCCAAAAGTGCGACGTGAACTGCGCACCTTGATCAGATATAATGGACACCAGCACACCGTGAAGACAAAAATCTCGCAGATATGGATCTCAGCCAATCGCTCTAAAGAATAGGTAGCTGTCACTTGAATGAAATGTGCCGACTTGGTCTACCTGTCCACAATGACCCATACTGCATCAAATTTCTTCAAAGTCCGTGGGAGCCCAACAACGAAATCCATGGTAATATGCTCCCACTTCTACTTGGAAATCTTAACTCTCTAAAGAAAACTGCCAGGCCTCTGATGCTCATACTTTACCACCTAGCAATTCAAACACCGAGCCACATGTTCAACTATATCTTTCTTCATTCTTCTCCACCAATAATGTTGTCTCAAATCCTGATACATCTTTGTTAAACCCCATATTTTTGTACGTAAAAGTACGCCGTAAGCTAACTAATGTAAGACCAAAAATGAGATCATCTTTGAAAGTATATAAAGTAAGTTAATCAAGTTACCTTGGGGGTTAAAAATATTGAAGATCATGAACAACAAGTACAAAGAGAGTTGAAAGGTTTAGAAGCTAAAGGAATTGAAAAAAATAATATTACGTCGAAAGTCAACAAGTTGGGAATTTTATAACCCGTACCTTTGGGGTAAGACTAGGGTTCTTAACATTATAAGGGGGTTATTTTATGAGTTATTCTAGTCTTATTATAGTCATGTGTTAAGTTTTGATGCCAAGCGAGTTGTGGAATAAAAGTCGATGAAAGTCATCACAGGTTACGTTCATCAGTTTTACTGATTTTTGGGTCAAATGTCACTGAGCTTTTATCCCAATATATTCAGGGTTAAGGGGTAATCCAACCATCAAATTTAAGATATATGAGTCTATTTCCTAATGCATTAAACCGTTTGTCTGTACAACAACGGAGTACAGAGATATATCATTTTCGTGAGACTGCGCAGACTGCATATGTCACCACCTACTTGCTTAAATGAGAAGACTAAATATGTCCAAAAAGGGGCCAGTTCGGGTCGGCCAAAGAGCCCTTTTAAGGTCTTATTTCATTCATATACCACACTCATTATAGAGCATAAAAACCAGAGATAAGCCCCTGCAAAATTCTCCCAAAAATTCAACACAAACCTTAATTGAATTTCTCTACTTTTCAAGTTCTAGTTGGAGGAAAACCTAAGGTTTGAATAACCAAGATAGGAGCTGAGATATTCACCAAATTAGGTAAGTATACTGCTCTCTTTCATCCATTTTTTCTGCTAGAAAAGTATAGAAATTAGTTCTATAATTGTAAGAACTCGCGGGATAGTGATCGGAAGCCGTGAGTTCGAGTTATTCAACTTGTAGTGGACTGTTTTGTGGGTTGTTTTGTGTTGTTGTTGGATTGTGTATTTTGCTACTATTTTATTCAGTTCCAGAGGAGAAAGGGTGTGGAGAAACACCACATAAATTGAGGTTGGTGGGCTGGTCGTTTGTCGTAATATTTTCGGGTTGTTTGACATTACTATGGTGTTCGTTTTGTGTATGAAGAGATTGAGTGTGTTAGGCTGTTTTGTGGTATTTTGTGATAGATATAAGGTTGGAAAATGATGTATATATGTTGTTATTTGTTGTGTTCTTGTGTTGTTGGTGTTATCTCGAATTGGGAGAAAGTAAAGATTATAGGGGAGATGCTGCCCGTTTTAATATAAAATAACTCGTCGTTCGTCGTGCGATAGTTGTACCTTTCATAACTTAATGATAGTATTATTATAGTGGTATATTAAGGTGTGAAGAGACGAGTTCAACGTGGTTATTGGAAATATTATGATAAGGTATGTTAAGTCTAAACCTTTTCATAATTTTGGCATAATCTCGTAACTACATGCATTTGATAATTTGTTGGGCTTGTAGGCTTTGTATGTATAATTTTTTTTTGTTTGTCAGCTGTAGTATTTATGACGGCCTTGTCGGCCTAGCTTTATATTGATGTTCAGTTAGAGCTAGTCTCCGTTCAGTTTTCTTTTTGTTTCACAAATTGTCTCGCATGTGGCCCTATGGCCAAAGTATGACATTGTATGTTCAGTGTTCCTCAGTCTCAAGTTTTTATACTCGGTTAAGTGAGGCACCGGGTACCGGTCTCGCTTCCCCGGGTTTGGGGAATGACAAACTTGGTATTAGAGCAGTTCTATCCAAGGGAGTCTACAAGTCGTGTCTAGTAGGGTCTTGTTTATAGATGTGTTTTGCACTACATTATATAAGCAGGGAACTACAGGGCATTTAGGAGTTGGTTATCCTTATTTCAAATCTAAATCGTGCTGTAGAAATGAGTTATAGGAAATTTGAGTTAAACTTACGTATTGGTGTTTGCATACAGAGATGACGGTGACTAGGAAGACTACGACTAGTCAGAGGAGAGATACAACAACGGGTGAGGGGACCAACAGGCACCGCAAGTGGATGGGGCCCAGTCTGAGGCCTAAGGTGAGACCCCTACTCAGCCACTACCGGCTCCTCCACCACTTGATGAGATTCCTAGGGATACCACAAATCTAGCTCCCCCTCCACTTCCATCAGATCAAAACTTGAGGAGTGCAGTACATTTGTTGACACTATTTGTAGATACCCATAACAGGCTAGGGCATCGGCTAGTGTAGGATTTTCTAAGGGGTCTGGGAGTTCAAGGGTCCAAGAGTTTATTGCCTTGAGTCCCCCAGAGTTCACGGGGATAGCTCAAAGGGAGGACATGCAAGATTTCATAGATTAGCTTCATAGGATCTTTCGAGTTATGCACGCCACAGAGAAAGAGGCAGTTGAGCTGGATGCTTTTCGACTCCGAGTCATATGCCTTCCTTGACCAGTACTTACCGCGACAGATCCGACAAACTTGAGTCAATCAGTTTCTAGCCCTCAAGCATGGTAATATGAGCGTTCGAGAGTATAGTCTCCGTTTTGACTCATTGGCCAGATATGCTCCATCTATAGTTGCTAATATCCGGGACAAGATCCATAGGTTTATAGCAGGTTTGGACCTAGAGTTGACCAAGGCATGTGCCACCACTACATTGCAGGATAGTATGGATATCTCCCAGATTCAGGCATTCGCCCAGAATATAGAAAAGGGCATGTGTCGGCATCAGGGTATAGAGAGGAGTGAGCATGGGTAGCATAAGAGGATGAGATTTTCCAGGTATCAAGAGAAGTCTCAGGGGAGTTATAGGCCCCAGTACTTTGGACGTCCACCTAGGTCTCCACCGCCTCAGTTATAGGGTTACAGGTTTGACCGATATGCTCAGTCAGGACCAGGTGAGAGCTCATGGGCATCGGGTTTGCAGCGATAGCAAGGTTCAGGTCAGACATGGTCATTTCCACCATGGTGTGAAATCTATGGTAGAGGACACCTGGGCCAATGTCGAGCAGGTTCCGAGGCTTGTTATACATGTGGTCGTCCGGGGCATATGGTGCGAGATTTCCCAAGTTGAGATTTTGGGGTATGGCACAACCAACAAGTTCAGTAACAGGATCATCTATATCTGTGCATCCTTCAGGGCGCGAGTCTCAGTCTTCGATTGATAGAGGTTGAGAAAGAGGTAGAGGTTCTAGTTAAAGCGGTAATCAGAACTGTATCTATGCTTTAGCGGGTCGACAGGACCAGGAGTCTTCACCAGACATTGTGACAGGTATATTGACCAATTGCTCTCACGATGATTATGCATTGATAGATCCAGGATCTACTTTATCGTATATTACCTTGTTTGTCGCGGGGAAGTTTGGTATAGTGCCTGAAATACTAAGTGATCCTTTTGCGGTATCTACACCGGTTGGAGAATCGATTGTTGCTAGACGGGTTTACCGAGATTGTACGGTGACATTTTGTAGTCGTCAGTCCTCAGCCTATCTAGTTGAGCTAGAGATGATGAATTTTGATGCTATCATGGGTATGGACTGGTTGGCATCTTGCTATGCCACAATTGGTTTTCGAGCAAAGGCAGCCAGATTTAATTTTCCAGGTGAGCCAGCCCTTTAATGGTAGGTAATACAATGACATAGGGAGGTAGGTTTATTTCCTATCTGAAGGCGAGGAAAATGATCGCAAAAGGGTGCATTTATCATATTGTGCGAGGTAGAGATACAGATGCCGAGACACCTACACTTCAGTCTATTCCAATAGTCAAAGAGTATACAGATGTGTGTTCTAGATGAGCTTCCAGGTATTCCTCCATAGCGAAAGATTGATTTTAGCATCAATTTGCTTCCAGGAACTCAACCGATTAACATCCCTATGTATAGAATGGCACCTGGCGAATTGAAAAAGTTGAAGGAGTAGTTAAAAGATTTGCCGGAGAAAGGTTTCATCAGACCCAATACCTCACCTTGGGGTGCACCGATACTTTTTGCAGGAAGAAAGACGGCTCGCTGAGGATGTGTATCGATTATATGCAGCTAAACAAGCTAACTATTAAGAATAAGTATCGACTTCCAAGGATTGATGACTTGTTTGATCAGTTGCAAGGGGGCTAGATGCTTTTCAAAGATAGATTTGAGGTCGGGGTACCACCAGGTCAGAGTTCGGGAGAAAGATATTCTGAAGACAGCCTTCAGGACCCGCTATGGCCACTTCGAGTTCCTTGTCATGTCCTTCGGGTTAACAAATGCACCCGCCGTATTTATGGACTTTATAAATAGTGTATTCCAACCATTTTTAGATCTGTTCATGATAGTATTTATTGATGATATCCTGGTTTACCCACGTTCAAAGGAATAGAGTGCAGACCACCTGCGAGCGGTACTCCAAACCCTCCATGATCATAAGTTGTATGCTAAGTTTTCTAAATACGAGTTCTAGTTGAAGTTTGTAGCATTCTTGGGGCATATTGTATCCGATGAAGGTATAAAGGTAGACACTCAGAAGATTGAGGTCGTGAAATCCTGGCCTAGACCTACCACTCCGACAAAGGTTCGTAGCTTTATTGGCTTAGCAGGCTACTACCGGAGGTTCGTAGAGGGTTTTTCTTCCCTTTCGGCACCATTGTCGAAGCTAACTCAGAAAGCAACTATATTTTAGTGGACAGAGGCTTGCGAGTGGAGTTTCTAAGATCTTACGAATAGGTTGACCTCAACGCCGCTTCTAACACTTCCAGAGGGTCCATAGGGTTATGCCATGTATTGTGATGCCTCAGGTGTCGGGTTAGGATGTGTCCTGATGCTACATGGGAAGTTAATTACGTATGCTTAAACGCAGTTGAGGAAAAATAAGAGGAATTATCCGACCCACAACCTCGAGTTAGCTGCATTTGTCCATTCACTTAAGATATGACAAAATATTTTTATGGTGTTCATGTGGATGTATTTACAGATCATAAAATCCTGCGATATATCTTCAAGAAAAAGCAGTTGAATTTGTGACAGAGGCAATGGCTACAGTTATTGAAAGATTACGACATTAACATTCTCTACCATCCAAGGAAAGCTAATGTTGTAGCTAATGCCTTAAGTCACCGATCTGTGGATAGCTTAGCACATGTAGAGGCCGAAAAAAGAGAATTAGCTAGAGAGCTTCATCAATTGGCTTGTTTGGGGGTTGACTTAGTAGATTCTGACGATGGTTGAGTTGTACACTAAAACACTGCAAAAGCATCTCTCATAGCTGAAGTAAAGGAAAGTCAGTACGAGGACTCAGAGTTGGTCGAGTTGAGAGCGGTTCCGCATTAGAAGATGCCGCTGTTAAAGCTCAAGGAAATGGGAGGCGATAAACATGAGCTTCATCACTGGTCTGCCTCATTCTCATCGTATGTTCGATTTTATAAGGGTTATAGTCGATAGGCTCATGAAATCAACTTATTTCTTGCCGATCAGATCTACATATACAACCGAAGATTATGCGAAGTTATATATTAAGGAGATAGTACGGCTACAAAGAGTACTAGTATCTATTATATCTGACTGTGGGACGTAGTTTATAGCACATTTCTGGATGTTATTTCAGAGGGACTCAGGAATCTCAGCATAACTTTTCATCCACAGACTAATGGACAAGCCAAGCGCATAATTCAGACACTCGAGGATATGTTACAAGCATGTGTGTTGGATTTTAAAAGAAGTTGGGATAAACATTTACCTCTTATCGAGTTTGCATATAATAACAATTACCACTCAAGTATCCAGATAGCTCTGTACAAGGCTTTATATTGGCGTATGTGCAGATCTCCTATAGGGTGGTTTGATGTTGGAGAATCTGGGTTACATGGGCCGGACTTGGTTCAGCGGTCCGTGGAGAAGGTAAAGCTTATCCATGAGCGACTATTGGTAGCTCAGAGTCGTCAGAAGTCATATTCTCACGTGCGGTGATGAGACATAGAGTTCGGGGTTGATGACTGGGTATTCTTAAAGGTGTCGCCTATGAATGGTATGATGATGTTTGGAAAGAAAGGCAAGCTTAGACCACAATATATTGGGCTGAGTAGCTTATGAGTTAGATTTGCCCTCAGAATTGGAATCTGTCCATCCAGTTTTTCATGTATCTATGTTACGGAAGTGCATTGGGGAGCCTAACCAAGTGGTGCCCACTGATAATGTACAGATCATAGTGGACTTATCGTACTAGGAAGTTATAGTTGCAATCCTAGACCGAAAAACTCACAAGATACGAAATAACGAGGTCGCCTCCGTGAAGGTTTTACGGTGAAGCAAGAATGTGGAAGAGATGACGTGGGAAGCGGAGGAATAAATGAAGTCTAAATATCCCCACCTATTTCAAACTGAAGATATGTCTTGAGATGGGATACTTCTGCACAACACTTTTCAGATCAGTAGGTCATCAGGTAAGCTCTTATTTTTGACTTTCAGTATATATGATTGACGTCCGTGTGAGACCAAGTGTTGCTATATATAGACATTGGCCATGTGTGGCATGTAAAGTATGTTTTCTAGATGCGTGCAGGTTGGTTTTAGTCTAGTGTACGGAGGAGACTCTGGAAAAATTTTCCCAAGTCTTTAAGAGTAAACATTCGAGGACGAATGTTCCTAAGGAGGAGGATATTACACCCGGTACTTTCATGTTGGAATGCATCTTAAGTGGATCGATATAAGTCACATATTTTAAGGACCTTTACCAAGATAGTTATGAATTAAAACATGTGTTAAGGAAGTACCCTGAGGGTTTGAGATTGATATGTGCATCAGTCAACATCTGAGGACAAATGTCCAAAGGGGGGAATGATGTTACACCCCATATTTTCGTACGTAAAAGTACGTCGCAAGCAAACTGATGTAAGAAAAAAAAATAGATCATCTTTGAAAGTATATAAAGTAAGTTATCATGTTACCTTGGAGGTTACAAATATGGAAGATCATAAACAACAAGTACAAAGAGGGTTGGAAGGTTCAGAAGCTAAAGGAATTGAAGAAAATAATGTTTCGTCGAAAGTCGACAAGTAACACTAGGGTTATTAACATGATAACAGAGTTATGGTATGGGTTATTTTAGATTTATAATAGTCATGTGTTAAGTTTTGAAGTCAAGCGAGTTGTGGAACAAAAGTCGATGAAAGTCATCACAAGTTATGTTAATAAGTTTTACTGCAATTTGGGTCAAATGTCACTAAGCTTTTCTCTCAATATACTTAGAGTTACGGGGTTATCCACCCATAAAATTGAAGATCTATGAGCCTATATTCTAATTCATTAAACCATTTGTCAATACGACATTGGAGTAGAGAGATATATGCATTTTTGTGAGACTGCATATGTGATATGTAGGTGTGTCACCTTCTTGCTTAAATGAGAGGACTAAATATGTCAAAAAATGGGCCAGTTCGGGTCGGTCAAACAGCCCTTTAAGGGTTTATTTCCTTCATATATCACACTCATTATAGAGCATAAAAACCAAAGATAAGCCCCTGCAGAATTCTCCCAAAATTCAATACAAATCCTAATTGATTTTCTCTTCTTTTCAAGTTCTAGTTGGAGGAAAACCTAAGGGTTGAAAAACCAAGATAGGAGCTGAGATATACACTAAATAAGGTAGTATACTGCTCGTCCATTTTTTCTTCTAGAAAATTATAGAAATTCATTCTATAATTGTAAGAACTCGCGGGATAGTGATCGCAAGCCGTGAGTTCGAGTTATTCAACTTGTAGCGGACTGTTTTGTGGGATGTTTCGTGTTGTTGTTGGATTGTGTATTTTGCTACTGTTTTATGGATTTTTGGAGGATAAAGGGTGTGGAGAAACACCACATAAATTTGGGGTGGTGGTATGGTCGTTCGTCATAAAATTTTTGGGTTGTTTGATACTACTATGGTGGTCGTTTTGCATATGAAGCGATTGGGGCGTGTTGGGCTGTTTGTGGTATTTTGTGATGGATATTAGGTTGGAAAAATGTATATATTTTGTTATTGTTGTGCTCTTGCGTTGTTTGTGTTATCTCGAATTGGGAGGAAGTAAAGATTATAGAGGAGATGCTGCCCGTTTTAATATATATTAAGCTTGTCGTTCGTCGTGCGATAGTTGTACCTTTCATAACTTAATGATAGTATTATTATCGTTTTGTAGATTAAGGTGCGAAGAAACGAGTTCAACATGGTTATTGGAAATATTATGATAAGGTATGTTAAGGCTAAACCTTTTCTTCATTTGGGCATGATCTCGTAACTACATGCGTTTGATAACGAGACATAAAGAGAAGTTCGTACTCCTGAATTTAGGTACATTATCCTAGCCTCGTAAGTTATAGTATTCTCCCTCATCGGGACTTTATATTCAGTTAAGTATTGTTTTCTTGTAGTAAAGAGAGCAGAGGGTCTATATATATATATATATATATATATATATATATATATATATATATATATATATATATATATATATATATATATATATATNATATATATGTATGTATGTATATATAGGTAGGTAGGTAGGTCGGGGCCCTGTTCCGACCATAATACATCCATCAGTAGATGCTTGTAACATATCTTGTCAGTTAGTGCAAGATGTTGGGCTTGTAGGCCTTGTATATATAATTTCTTGGTTTGTCAGCTGTAGTAGCTATGACGGCCTTGTCGGCTCAGCTTTATATTGATGTTTAGTCAGAGCTAGTCTCTGTTCAATTTTATATTTTGTTTCACAATTGTCTTGTAATGTGGCCCTATGGCCAAAGATGACATTGTATGTGCAGAGTCCTTCAGTCTCGAGTTGGTCCGCTCGGTTAAGTGACACACCAGGTGCCTGTCTCGCCTCCCCAGGTTTGGGGCATGACAATCTTGGTGGCACCCAGATGAATGTAATACCATGAACTATGGGCCTCCTCAAGAATCAACTCACGAAGCCCATCCACATTGGGCACACAAATTCGACCAACATCCGTAACACCCATTCATATCCAATAGAAACCTTCTTGGCACCACCATGCTGCACCGTATCCTTAAGGATAAGCAAATGGGGGTCGTCATACCGACACTCTCTAATGTGCTAATATAAAGAAGACCAAGCAACCGTTCAAGCTAGAACCCGACTAGGCTTCGACACATCTAACCTCACAAACTGATTGGCGATGGCCTGAACATATGATGCTAGCGTCTCTTACCAACTGAAACATATGCAAGGATACCCATACTCACAACCTTTCTATTCAAGGCATCGGCCACCACATTGGCCTTCCCAGGATGATACAAAATGGTAATATCATAGACTTTCAACATCCAAACACCTCCGCTGCCTCAAGTTGAGATCATTTTTCTTGAACAAATATTGTTGACTCTGATGATCTATGAATACCTCGCACAACACACCATGGAGGTAATTCCTCCAAATCATCAATGCATGAACAATGGCTTTCAAATCTATGTCATGAACAGGGTAATTCTTCTCATGAACCTTTAACTTCCACGACGCGTATGCAATCACCCTGCCATCCTACATCAATACTGCACTGAGCCCAATGCGCAATGCATCACAATACACCATGTAGGATCCTAAACCTATGGGCAACACCAACACTTAGGTTATAATCAAAGCAGTCTTGAGCTTTTGAAAGCTTGACTCACACTGACCGGACCACCTGAATGGGGCCCCCTTCTGGGTCAATCTAGTCAATGGGGCTGCTATGGATAAAAACGCCTCCACGAACTGGCGATAATAACCCGCCAAACCCAGAAAGCTTCGAATCTCTGTAGATGAAGTTGGTCATTCTGAACTGCCTCAATCTTCTTAGGATCCACTTTAATGCCCAAACAACATGCCCAAAAAAGGCAACCGAGTTCAACCAAAACTCACACTTTGAAAATGTGGCATATAACTGACTATCTCTCAACGTCTGAAGTACAACCCGAAGATGCTGCTAATGCTCCTCTCGACTGCGGGAGTAGATCAAAATATCATCAATGAAGACGATACAAAAGAATCCAAATAGGGCTTAAATACCCGGTTCATCAAATCCATCAATGTTGCGGGGGCATTTGTCAAACTAAATGATATCACTAGGAACTCACAATGAACATACCGTGCCCGAAAAGCTATCTTAGGGACATCTGATGCCCTAATCTTCCACTGATGGTAGCCAGATATCAAATTAATCTTCGAAAACACTTTGGCACCCTAAAGCTGATCAAATAAGTCATCAATCCTTGGCAACAAATACTTGTTCTTGATAGTGACTTTGTTCAACTGTTGATAATCTATACACATCCTTATCGAACCATCCTTCTTCTTCACAAACAAAATGGGTGCACCCCAAGTGAGACACTAGGTCTAATAAATCCTTTATCAAGCAAATTTTGCAACTGCTCCTTCAGTTCCTACAACTCAGGTAGGGCCATACGGTATGGTGGAATAGAAATGGGTTGGGTTCCCGGAGCCAAGTCAATGCGCAATTTGATACCTCTGTCAGGTGGCATCCTTGGCAGATCTGCAAGGAACACCTCTGGAAACTCACGCACAACCGGTACTGAATCCATGGAAGGAACCTTTGCACTAGAATCACGAATATAAGCCAAATAAGCTAGACATCCCCTCTCGACCATACGCCAAGCCTTCACATAAGAAATTGCCCTATTGGCAGAATGGCTAGGAGTCCCTCTCAACTCTAATCGAGGCAATCCCGGCATGGCTAAGGTCACCGTCTTGGCATGACAATCCAATATAACATGATAAGGTACCAGCTAATCCATGCCCAAAATAACCAAAGTCTACCATATCAAGAAGTACGAGATCTACACTAGTCTCAAGACTCCCAATAGTAATCATACACGAGCGATAAACACGATCTACAACAATAGAATCTCTCACTGACGTGGACACATATACAGGAACACTCAAATAATCACGAGGCACAACCAAATATGAAGCAAAATAGTATGACACGTAGGAATAAGTAGAGCCCGGATCAAATAGAACTAACGCATCTCTATGGGAAACTGGAACAATACCTGTGATGACGACGTAAGATGACTCGACCTCGGTCTAGCTGGGAATGCATAAAAAGGCAAAATCTAGAGAGGTGCTTCGAATCTCCACAAGTATAACAAGCCCTCAGCTGCTGTGACTGATGAACCAGGAATTGGCCCTTTTGACCTGGATAACCACCTTGAAAACTCTGGATCGGAGGTGCACTAAAATGAGCTGGTGGTGCACTGAAGGCTAGCTGCTGAGGATGAGATACATAAGGGCCACGACTACTCGAAGCACCGTAGGATGCCTGAAGCACTGACTAAAATGGCTAGGATGATGGCCTCTTCCAAAAGTACCCCTGCCTCCAAATGAGGAACCACTGAAACCACCAAAATGACGAGGCCTCTTATCAGACACTAGCCCCCTTTCCTGACCACAAACTATCTCGATCCGTCTAGCAATCTCTACGACCCTCTAGAAAGAAATATCATCTCCGATCTCCTTGGCCATCTATAGCCTAATACTGAAAGTGAGTCCGTCAATGAATCTCCTTAGTCTCACCCTCCCAGTAGGGAGTAAAATAACTGTGTGGCGAGCTAGGTCCACAAATGAGTTTCATATTGGGTAACAATCATGCTACACTGTTGAAGGCGCTCAAACTGCCTATGATACTCCTCTCTCAAAGTGAAAGGAATAAACTTCTCCAGAAATAGCTGTGAACACTGATCCCAGATAAGTCAAGGTGAACCATTTGGTCTAGTCAACACATAATCTCTCCACCATCTCTTGGCTGAACCGGTCATCTGGAACACTACAAAGTCGACCCCATTGGTCTCAACAATACCCATGTTGTGCAACACCTCGTGGCAACGGTCCAAGTAATCTTGTGGGTCCTCAGAAGGTACACTACTAAAGTGAAGAGGAAAGAGCTTTGTGAGCTTGTCCAATCTCATCAATCCCTCAGTAGACATCGTGGGCCTCTCCCCGGTCTGTGCATTAACATCCGGATGAACTACCCCAACTGGATGGACAGTCGGAGTCTGATATAGGGGAGCCATCTGCTCTGGAGTGTGAGTAGTGGGAGTCTGTTCTCCCCCCTCAACATGAGAGACGGTTGATGCCTCAGGAAATGCACCGGTCTGGGCTACACTCTCCATAAGGCCCACCAAGCGAACTAGAGCGTCCTTAAGCAATAGATTGGATATAAATCCCTCTGGGACCAGAGCTAGTGCAACTAGTACGGTCTAAGCTGAGATATCTTACTCATGATAAATCTGAGGCTTCATGGTGGGTGCTACTGCTCGGTCTCTAGGCTGAGCCCTGCCCTTGCCTCGGCCTCTGGCTCGACCTTGGCCTCTACCTATGGTAGTAGCTGCAACAGGGGCTCTGTCTCCTTCGAGGTTGTAGATGTACTGTGTGTTCTCACCATCTGCGAGAGAATAAGAATGGAATGATTCAATCATCAATGATAGAATAAAATCGCACAATTGGGAAGGAAAGAAGAGAAATTTTCCTAACACTCCATAGCCTCTAGAAGAAAAGTATAGACGTCTCCGTACTGATCCTACAGACTCTACAAACCTTGCTCATGACTCGGGAGACCTAAGAAACCTAGTGCTTTGATACCAACTTATCACGGCCCGGAATACCAATCTCGAGGCCGTGATGGCTGATGACATCCAAATCCACTACTAAGAAGTAAATGGACATGGTCATATGCAATATAATTTACCCAACAATGAGTCGGGGTCGAATCCCACAGAGAGCAATATGTAGGCGATTAGGAATATAAGAGAATTATCACTTGTTATGGATACACGGGGAATTACACTCAAGTAACGATCCAATGTATTTCACGATTTTACAAATATGAGCGAGTTTATGTTAATTAGCCTCGGGTAATAATTCTATATTAGCTTCTTCCGAAGACTAACAAGACTTCCTAATTGAATTATTGCTAAGACAATTAAGAGATTAAGCACACCCGATTACGGCCACAAGTAGTTCAATCCTATCCCTAGGTAGAATCTATAAAATGAGGGTTAAAGTCTCAAGTTCTTGTTAATTAATCTTTCCCAAAATTAATTTAAAGTTAATGGGCGAGTCCTAGAGTTAGCTAATCACTTTAGAAACATTAAAGAATAAGAATAATTAAAGTAACAATAACTCACTTCATAATAAATTAAAATTATTCAATACATAAGCACAACAAGATATTTAAAATCCACACATGAAACATGAATATTTCCATAAACAAGACTCAAGTGTTGAAATAAATACTACACACTTAGATATACAATATAAAGCAAGGAAATGAAGAAATGAGCATAAATGAGTAAGAAATTCTCAACCAAAAGCTTCAAATCTTCAAGACCAAAGTGTGTGTGCAAGAACCATAGCTTCCATACTTGTTCTTCTCTAGTCTAAGGACTGAAAAATTAAGCCAAAGATATTTTACAAATGAGCTAGGTCGTGTATTAAATGGTTTTGGGGTCAAAATCATGAAATTCCAGAACTGCCCAGATTTTTACCCAGATTTGTTAATCGCGATCGCGAAAAGAGGCCTGCGATCGTGAAGAGTAATGCTGTAAAGCATTGCGATCGCGGACCAGATCCACGCGTTCGCGTAGAGCACTGGAGGGCAGTTGACCAACTTTCTCTTCGCGTTCGCAGACTTCGCCCTGCGTTCGCGATGCATTATTTCCTATCCTTCTGCCATCGCATGTCAATATTTGCGATCGCTAAGAGCATTATCTGGCAGCAGTCATTTTTCTTCAGTTTTGCACATTTTGACTTGGTTTCTTCCATATCTCCTCCAAATCACTTGATACCTAAAATATGCCAATAAACCTCAATAAATGTCGTAGTTTCTCAACAAAAGCCTAAGTATCAAGAAGAGATAAGTTGGTAAAATACCAACTTATCAAACCACAAAACTTAAACTATTTCTTGTCCTCAAGCAATTCAAGAACTAAGAACATCCTTCAATAAAATCATCAATTAAGCTCAATGGCATACCAAACATCATTTCAAGTAAAAAAGGTTCAGATTAAACACAATCTAGTGACTTTGGTTAGTACCAACAATTAATCTAAAGCATATGAATCACCAACTTCTCACAAATCTCATTTCAATTCAAGTGCTCAAACACCACATTAATCAAAGTGGCAACCAAGTCATGACACTAAAGATTCAAAATTTGCCTCATTATCACAAACAATTTTCTTTTGTTCATTCCTCCCAATTTGAGATTGGATTAAGTTCACAACTCAAAATTTTCATGTGCCCTCACACTTAAGAGAGAATCCCAACTTATAAATTGCAATTTAGACACACATGGGATATCAAATGGAAAGAATTAACTCTCACTCTCACAAAGATAATCAAATGCACAAAAGTAGTGATATAGGCTTTCCCTTCATGTATTTCTCCACTAATGTAAACACACTTGGTTCAAAATCAAGTAAGACTTAAAGGATTGTAATGTAGGTTTTGGTTAAGGTAGGGCACAATTTGGATAAGATTAATTGAGAACCTCCCTAAGCACTACACTTTGCAACAATGAAAGCATACTTCCTACAAAAATATTTTCCATCCTTTCTTCATTTTTTATTCCACACCTAATCTTCCCTTCATTCACAACTTCTTATTTTTTTCTTCCTTCCTTTGTTTTTTTTTTCATTTGTTCTTTTTCAAAATCAAGGAAGGTTCCACCTTTTATTATTATTATTATTACCTTTTACCTTTTAAGCAACTTCTACGTCACAACTTTTCCAACCTTCACCCCCAAACTTAGGCTTTTAGCTTATGTTTACACTTTCAAAGTACTTAGGGAGGTAGGGTGCCAAAAGCTAGATCAATAAAGAACTAAAGCTTGTAACATGGTTGGCAAAGAAAAAGTTTAAAGGCTCAAAAAAGGTTAACTAGGGAAAATATGCAACGGTAGGAAATTTAAGGCGCAATAACGGTCCAAGGAAGGCCTAACATCATTTTTTAAACCAAGTTAGTCTAGGAGTTCTCCTTGAAGCACATTCCGGGCAAGTTCTAAATCACAAATAATGCAAAAGAATTCACAACAAATCTCACCACACATGGCACATGCAAACGCGAGTGACATATAAATCCAAAATCCAATTAAAACCAATGAACCCAAAGAAAATCATATATAGCCTAAAAGACTATTTAATGAATCAAAGAGCCAAAAATAGAACCTAAAGTCACAACAAGGATTATCACTTCTTTCATTTTTCATTTTAAAGATCAAAACTTCATATATCAAAGTTTAAATTATGTTGGTACCAAACAAGCCACACATTGGTTTGTGGACAAAAGATCACACCCAATAACCAATTTATTCACTACTAGCTACCGAACTAACTAAAAAAAATATTTACCTAAAAAAGGGAAAACTAAACAAGACTAATCCCTTAAGAAGTTGTCACGCCATCCATCATAGGGAAAAGTCACCCGGTTCAACACAAGTTAATTCCTTGGAAAAGAATCGCGATATAAAGAAAAACCAAGGAGTTTCATTAATACTACTATGACTTAAAACTAAACAAGAAAATGTTAATGCTAAAATGCTAGAATTGAACTACAAAATATTACAAATAAACTACAAATGTCAACCAATCTACACAAGTTCACAAAAAAATGATCATGTTCCACATACATCCATCATATATGAGCCACCCCCAACCTAAAGTGTTGCATTGTCCCCAATGCAACTAAACAAAACAAGCTAAAATGAAAGAGGTGCTCCCTGAATGGTATCACTCCGAGATGGAGGTACTGGGAACTGAGAGCTCCAAGTCATCCTCGTCGCCGTCCTCTGATCCACAAAACTTCCTCAAGGTGTTCATCATATTTGTCAAGAACTTGCTTTTCTTCTTTTCATGTTCTCTCTGCTTCAGCTGCCTCCGCTCAATCTTACCTAATTTGGCTTTAATGGCTTGCTGCTCCTTAGCAAGATCTGATAAAGTTGGAACCTTTCCTTGGCCAGCTAGACCTGCAGATGTGCCCTCTCCAGACGGTCCAGAAGGGAGACCAGCTAAAAGCTGGCGGACCTGTGTCTCCACGCTATAAACCTGGCAGGAGATATACTGAGTGTGAGAGGTCCCTGATCAAGTGGTACAATGGCAGACAAGGCCCTGTGACATCTGTGGAAGAATCGGGTATCTCAGTGGTGGTATCAGGACACTGGCCAAATGAGGGAGATGCTACATCAATCTTCCTTTTCTTCTGTGCATTCTCTGCTCCTTTTCTCAGCAACGGATGGATGAGCTTCTCTGGGTTATTTTCCTTCTCTGTAGGCCTTTTCTCCACCATAGCCTCATAGCATAAATGAGTGATCAGGGATGGGAAGAATAAACTCTTAGTCCTCTCTGCAACAACCTCTGTTATCTCATCAACAATAAGTTGTCCCACATTCACTGGTGTACCCTCTATGATTGCGCAAATCACCCTTGCCTTCTCAAGTGTCACCTCGGTCTCATTAAGTGAAGGCATGACACGAGCACAGATAATGGAGAGCCAAGTTTTGGCCTTGGCAGTGAATTCAGAAGACTCGATCCTTGAGTTATTTCTTATCCAGTTAGGCATCTTTCCACCATGCAAATGGTCTACAAACCATTGTGTGCCCAAGTCTTTCGCTCTATCCCTGTACACCTGGTTGTCAGTATTGGGAAGATTGTAATATGATTTTATCAATTCAGGATCAAAGCGGACTTATTTTCCCCTGACAGTAACAACCAAATCATTGTTGAAGTCGGTCTCTAAAGCATTTGCATAAAATACTCTTATCACTTCATGATTGGCTGTTCTTGGCTCATTCGCAAAACAAATCCATCCACTCGATATAAATCTTCCATGGAACTCGTGCCATCGACCTTCAAGTTCGGTTAAGAGAATGCCTCTTTCTTTAATCATACTTCTACACAGTTGTTTGTCATAGCGGCGGGAACATCTTAATGATGAGAATATGTCTCGATCAAAGTACTCCTCTTCGGCAACTTGTTCGACATATTCTTGAACATTTTCATTTGTTCCCGAATCCATTTTAGAGCTCAAAGTACCTACAAAATGAGTAAACATGTTAAATACCAGTATGGACACTTAAAGCATTGTATTACGAGGTATTTAGGCCAAAAGAAAGAGATCAAAAGGCCTTAGGATCAAAAATGGGGAAGCTACTGTTTTGTTGCCTGGGCTTCAATGAATCGTGATCACAGAACTGGGCACACGATCGCAAAGAACAATTTTTTTCCAGCTGCAATAAAGCTACGCGATCGCAGAAGGATGCACGCGATCGCGATGTGCAATTTTGGTTCTCAGCAGAATCAGACCTACGTGATTGCGGAATGAGGCATCGCGATCGCGAGGGTCTTCTTTCTCGCCCAGTGACAGTTCGTTTGGGCATTCCGTCGAACAGGTTGCGTGCCCCAATTTTCTCAGCATGTTCACACCATCAACCCATGGATTTTTACCCCAAAATTTCACAGAACATCACTCAAACTCTCAACCAATCTCTCACAGCAAGCAAGTATACAAAGCACACAACATTTTCATTTGACCAGGAAAATAAAACTCAAGCCTTAAAATCTCAAGAGTTTCTACCATTTATCATTTTACACCAAGCAGAGGAGCAGAAGAAACAAAAATAAATCCAAGAGATAGGAGAGAAATGCACATACCTTGGGAGTGATGGGTGAAAGTTTGGCTATGGAATTCAACAAGAGGAGGATTGGAGATGGTTTCCAGGGGTTAGGGGAGTATGAGAAGGTCGTTTTTCTTTGTTTTGAGGCAAAGTGGGCATTCTTTGTTATTTCCAGTGTTTAAAGATCAGGAACTTACCTGTTAACCGCGATCGCATGAGTGTTCTTGCGTTTGCGGAGAACAAATTTTCCAAAATGACGCGATCGCGTGTTTGTTACCGCGATCGCGTAGGGTTAGAAAAATTGTATTCTCTGCAAACGCGTGGCTTTCTATGCAATTGCGATTAACTGCAATTTTCTACAATTTTTCATCAGCTAATGGTTTGGACTGCCCGGACCATGCAACCTGCTCAAAACAACTCCAAAAAATTTGAAACTTGGCAGATTAGTCAAACATAATATACTAAGCTATTCTAAAAAAAGAAAATTTCAAAAACGACTAAAAATGTTGCAAAACGATGGGTTGCCTCCCACCAAGCACCGCATTTAACGTCGTGGTACGATGCAGATCAACTTTACCACTTTTCTCACCACTTGGCCGATATGAGTTGGGCACCTAACTTGGAATCAAGCTTGTGACCACGAGCGGTGGGGGTGGTAAGTAGATGATCAAGCCAAGTACTAATTTCTTCATTTTGCACTTCTTGGCTTTCATGTGAGGAATGTCATTTTGCCTTCTTGTTCCCTCAAATTGTAAGATGTATGGCCTTTGCCTTTCCTCCTCGCAAACCCTCATTGACTCGTGTAGTTCAATTCCCAAATCACCACACAATTCCAATGTTGAAAAATGCTTAGAATGTGACATCAAACCTCCAAATTGCAATTGTTCCCGGATTTTGACATCCTTTTTCCCCCGGACTAGAGTCAATATCAACCATATTTTCATGTACACCGGTTGACTGTAATTCTATATTTTTCTTGGCATCACTAACACACATGGAGTCGGTTGGCGGATGTTCAGTTCTTGATTCCTCAAAGTGAAGCTCACTTTCTTCCTCGTCGTTGGACTCTTCTTGACTTCTTTCCACACTCTCAAGTTGGTGGGCATAGTGAGCCTCAACCAATATCTTTATTCGATCTTCCAAAGTGCGGATATGCTCATCATTTTGAGTCAAGCCTTGTTTCAAGTCCTCGTGCTAAGCTTTGCTTCTCCTCATTTTCAAGAATGGCCTCCAACATGAGCATCATTTTCTCATTTTGAGCAGTTGAGAGTACTTCTTGGTTTGGATCAAGTGCCAAGGAAGGATTTTCGGCTTCAACCTCCCACGATGATTCTTGGCTATCATTCACTTCCGAGGCTTTTTGAACCTCTAATGCTTCAAGCATTTCTTCCATTTGTGAGTTCAACCTTTTAAGCGCCAAGTCATTTTGAAGACTATTTTCCAAAAGCTCCTCTAAGGCACTTTGCTCTTGGTTTCCTCCTTCAAGTGGGCATTCTAACATGAGCTTGAACTCTCCATTTTGACCATGCTCAATTTCTTCCACTTCCATATCCCTATAATTTTCGTCACAAAAAGTAGAATCGTCATAGCGGGAGATTTGGGAAGGGAAGGACAAATAAGCACAATTATCCCAATGACCATTTTGACGACAAGACTTATCACAAATACTTCACTCATGGGGTTGAGATTGTGCGCACAATCCGCCCCCGGGAGAATTTAAACAATTTTTCCACGAGTATGGTCCTCCACAATAAGGACATGGGTCATCAAAGTATGAACAACTACCATCCGA
This sequence comes from Nicotiana attenuata, assembly GCF_001879085.1. Lineage (NCBI taxonomy): Eukaryota > Viridiplantae > Streptophyta > Magnoliopsida > Solanales > Solanaceae > Nicotiana > Nicotiana attenuata. The sequence goes on from NW_017670487.1 coordinate 424,431, forward strand.
CCAATTTTAATTAGATGATGCCTTTTTTCAAAAACTAAGAATATAAACAAGAAACAAACAAGAAAGATAGACCAAGGTAAGAAAGATAATTACACAAATATTTACAAGTTTGGACCAAAGAACTTACGCTTATTTCTCAAACAACCTAAATACGCCAAATTGGTCCCCGGCAACGGCGCCAATTTTGATGACGTCCAAATCCACTACTAAAAAGTAAATGGACACTGTTGCATGCAATATAATTTACCTAACTATGAGTCGGGTTCGAATCCCACAAAGAACAATATGTAGGCGATTAGGAATGTAAGAGAATTATCAATTGTTATGCAATGCCAAACACTTAGAATTGTCTTGAGAAAATATTTATAGCTAAATACGAAAATGTAAACTAACCTAGAAAGCAAGTAAAATGATCAATGAAATGATTAATGGCTATAAGTATGGATACACGGGTAATTACACTCAAGTAACGATCCGATGTATTTCACGATTTTACAAATATGAGCGAGTTTATGTTAATTAGCCTCGGGTAATAATTCTATATTAGCATCTTCCGAAGACTCACAAGACTTCCTAATTGAATTATTCCTAAGACAATTGATAGATTAAGCACATCCGATTATGGCTACAAGTAGTTCAATCTATCCCTAGGTAGAATCTATAAGATGAGGGTTAAAGCCTCAAATTCTTGTTAGTTAATATTTTCCAACCCCAAATAATCTTTCCCAAAAATAATTCGAAGTTAATGGGCGAGTCCTAGGGTTAGCTAATCCCTTTGGAAACATTAAAGAACAAGAATAATTAAAGTAACAATAACTCACTTCATAATAAATAAAAATCATTCAATACATAATCACAACAAGATATTTCTTTAAACATGAATATTTCCATAAACAAGACTCAAGTGTAGAAATAAATACTACACACTTAGATATACAATACAAAGCAAGGAAACGAAGAAATGAGCATAAATGAGTAAGAAATTCTCAACCAAAAGCTTCAAATCTTCAAGACCAAAGTGTGTGTGCAAGAACCCTTGCTTCCAAACTTGTTCTTCTCTAGTCTAAAGACTGAAAAATTAAGCCAAAGATATTTTACAAATGAGCTAGATCGTGTATTAAATGGTTATGGGGTCAAAATCGTGAAATTCTAGAACTGCCCAGATTTCTGTCCAGATTTGTTAATTGGGATCGCGATAAGAGGCCTACGATCCAGAAGAGTAATGCTGCGATCGCGGAACAGATCCACGCGTTCGCGTAGAGCACTGGAGGGCAGTTGACCAACTTTCTCTTCCCGTTCGTAGACTTCGCCCTGTGTTTGCGATGTATTATTTCCAATCCTTCTGCGATCGCGTGTCAATGTTTACGATTGCGAAGGGCATTATCTGGCAGCAGTCATTTTTCTTCAATTCTGCACATTTTGACTTGGTTTCTTCCATATCTCCTCCAAATCACTTGATGCCTGAAATATGCCAATAAACCTCAATAAATGCCGTAGTTTCTGAACAAAATCATACAAAAGCCTATGTATCAAGAAGAGATAAGTTGGTAAAATACCAACTTATCAATGGCGCCTAACATCCACTTACTAGGCAAGCCGATGTGAAATATTTAATTAATCAATTTTAACAGTTAAAAACACAATAATGATATTCTATGAGAAATAAAAGACAAGTCTAACATAGTATTGATGTAAACCACATGATAATAACTACTCCTAAGAATTCAGAGTCATGAGTACACGAGCAACAAGAAGTCTACAAACAAGGTCTGAAATAAATACAACTATCTAGAAAGAAACAAACAGTAAAAGTGTGAAATGGAAGGGGACTTCAAGGTCTACAGACGCTAGTAGATCTACCTCGAGTCTCTGTAAAAAAGGATCCGAGCTGACACACCTCATGCACCGATGGGACCAATACTAGCATATACACAAGAAATGCAGAAGTGTAGTATGAGCATAACCGACCCAATATACTCCGTAAGTGTCGAGCCTAACCTTGATGAAGTAGTGACAGGGCTATGACAAGACACCTACGTAGATAAACTTGTACAAGTGTATACAAAGCAACAAAAACAACAAAGATTGATAAAGTACCAATTGGGAGGGGACATGCGAAAAGGGGAAGATATAACAAATACGATAAGTATGAAATCAGGAAATCACCCAGTAAATCACTAAAATCGGAAACCAGTCAAATCAATGATATGAACTGGCATGGAATCACCCTTTTACTCTCGTGCTCACCATATAATAATGACAATATGAATGAAATGGCATGCCATCACCCTTCGTGCTTTTACTCTCTTCCTCACCATGTAATAATGATAATATGAATTCGAATAATAAATAATGCGGAGATAATTTCACTTCAAATATGGTGCCATGACATCAAATTTCAACTTCCAAAAATATTCAACAACTTTGAAATAAGAAATAAATACAAAACAAATAATCAAGAAGTAATAATCTAACCTAAGCATAGATCATAATCAACTGAACAATATAATACAAAGAAATAATTTTCACCCGCATGCTTTAAGACAATGACAATGCATAGTGTCACGACCCTAGTTCGCCCTCCGTGAACCTATCGTGATGGCACCTAGTCTCTATGACTAGGTAAGCCTAACAAATTGCGGAAAAAGAAATAACAAAATAAAACTAGTCAAAAACTGTGGAATAACATAATGAAACATTTAAGATGCCGCTCTGCATATACAGTACAAACTCTTAAGCTGAAACTACATTTCCCAAAACCCGGCATCTATTGAAATCAGAAGCAATGGAATAACTACAAAGTGTCCTAACTCTAGAGTGTCTAAGAAAAAAGAAGAAATACAGAAGGGTTATAACGAAAAGAGAGAGTAGATATGGACTCCTCGGTCTGCGGACGTGGCAGATATACCTCAAAGTCTCTAGAGATTGCCTCGCTTCGCTAACGATATGGCTGAGTCGATGTACCTGGATCTGCACACGGAAAACATGGGAAAGGGCATGAGTACACCACAGCGGTACCCAGTAAGTGCCAAGCCTAACCTCGGTCGGGTAAAGACGAGGAAGGTCAGGGCCCTACCGGTTATAAAATATAAAGCAAGATAAGACAGTGTAAGGTGCAACTGTATTATCAAAACAGTATCAGAAAATGAGAAGAAACCAGAGACAAATATACACTCAGTACACAAAAACATCAACAGGGGATGTCCCGGGATCCCGTCCCGTAGTCCCAAACGTAAATACTCAGGGATCTCTCAGTATCATCAAAATGTGTGCTAGGGATCTCTTGGTATCCCGAGGATCTCTTGGTATCCTCAATGTATGTACTGGGGATCTCTTGGTATCACGAGGATCTCTTGGTATCCTTAATATATGTGTTGGGGATCTCTTGGTATTTCGAGGATCTCTTGGTATCCTCAATATATGTACTGGGGATCTCTTGGTATCCTCAATATATGTACTGGGGATCTATAGGTATCCCGAGGATCTCTTGGTATCCTCAATATATGTGCTGGGGATCTCTTGGTATCCGAGGATCTCTTGGTATCCTCAATATATGTGCTGGGGATCTCTTGGTATCCCGCACTACAGTCAAAATCAATATATGCGCAGGGGATCTACCGGAATACTCATCCGTAGTCCCAAAATAAAAAGACAACAATATCAAGGAAAGAATCCACAATTTCATTCAAGAGCGAAACAGTATGATGTAACACAGTATAATGATAAGAATAACAACAATTACAACAGAGAAAATATCGCAGAAAGAATACAACTCAACAAAGAGATAGCAACCGGAGATCTACCAGGATATCGTCCTGTAGCCCCCAAATATAAATATCCAGCAACCGGGGATCTACCAGGATACCGTCCTGTAGCCCCCAAATGTAAATATTCAGTGGATCTCCCGGGATACCGTCCCGTAGTCCAACTCATAGTGCGCGGGGATCTACCAGAATCCCGATCCGTAGTCCCAAATGTAAATACCCAGTACTTGGGGAATCTACCGGGTGCCGTCCCGTAGTTCCAATATAAAAGTGCAGGTGGAGCTCCCAAAATACCACATCCGTAGTCCCAAATAAACAGACAAGGGGGATCTACCGGGAACCGCCCGTAGTCAACTCAAACAAATTAATATCAAAACGGACAGGTAATTCTAACCTAACATGCTGCACAGAGTTCACATAAACAGTTTAAGAAGATAGGACAATTAATACACTTAAGCATGCTTCCCTAAACTACGCAGTAGGCTTAAAATACAAGTAATGTTCAAGAAGAAAGAAACACAGTTAATTTACTTAATGAAAAACGAGTTTCCAACAATTAGCACGTGTACGCACTCGTCACCTCGCGTACATGGCATTCTTATAACAACAATACAAAATCCTAGGGGGAATGTCCCCTACACAAGGTTAGACAAGCCACTTACCTCGAACCAGCTCAATCAAATCTATACCACGTTCTTGTCGCGAGTATCCGACTCCAAATGGCCCAAATCTATTCAAGGTAGTTGCATAATGTAAATAACACTTCAAGTAACTAATTTAACTAATAAATTCTAAGCTAATACGCGAAATTAGGAAAAATGACCAAAATACCCCCGGGCCCACATCTCGGAATCGGATAAAATTTACAAATTCGGAATCTTCTCACTCTCACGAGTTCATACATTAAAAATACAAGAATCAGACCACAAACAACCCCTCAAATCCCCAATTCCAAGTCTCCAATTTCAAACCCTAAACCCCCAAATTTAACCCTTATTTCCCCTATATTCCTTGCCCAATTCAGTAGAAAATACAATAATAACGAGTTTGGGTTCCAAAAATCTTACCTCCTCGAAGCTCTCTTGAATCCTCTCTGAAAAATCTCCCAAAAAGCTCAAAAATCCGGATGAAAATGGTGAAGAAATGGGCAAAATTGCGATTGAACCTTTATATAGGTTCTGGCCCAGGGGTTTCCGCACCTGCGTCCATTTCCTCGCACCTGCGGTCCCAGGTGCGCATCTGCGAGATTTCATTAACTGTACTGGGCCGCACCTGCGCTTCTCCTACCGCACATGCGGTCTCGAAGGTGCGCTCAAACTATCACACCTACGGAATCTGGCTTCCTAGAGCATAGCCGCATCTGCGGCTCCTCAATCGCTTCTGCGATCACGCACCTGCGGTCCCATAACCGCAGGTGCGGTTATGACAGAACTTCAGCAACCTTCAGATTTCTCCTAAATCCAATTCAACTTCCCTTAAGCACCCGAAACACACCCGAGGCCCCTGGGACCTCAACCACACATGCCAAACAATCCTAAAACATCATACGAACTTATTCCAACCCTCGAAACGCTCAAAACAACATCAAAACACCAATTTAACATCGGATTCAAGCCTAAGAACTCCAAAAACTCTCAACTTACGTTTTCGATAAAAAAATCTATCAGACCTCGTCCGAATTACCTGAAATTTTGCAAGCACGTCACATTCAACACTACGGAGCTACTCAAACTTTCGGAATTCCATTCCGAGGCCGTCTTCATACTGTTCCGACTATGGTCCAAATTCTAAAACTTAGACTCTTATTTAGGGACTAAGTGTCCCAAAACTCTCCGAAACTCCAAATAAATCCTCCAGGCAACTCACCAGCAGAAACAAACACGGGGAATGCAGTTAATAGGGGATTGGGACGTTAATTCTTAAAATGACCGGCCGGGTCGTTACACATCGGTACTTGTCGTCTCACATATACGTTGTCCCCACACATAAACACATAGAAAATAGACCAAAAAGTCCTAATCCCTCAAGTCAAGGTTAACCACGACACTTACCTCACTCAGCAACCAAATCAATGCTCAACCGCGGCTTTTCCTCTAGAATTAGCCTCCAACCAATCAAATATAACAAAATATAGTTCAAATAATTCAAATTAAGCTTTATAAACTACCCACGATTGAAAAAGATTCAATCTTTAATGTTTTTGGAAAAACTCAAAAAAAGTCAACCCTAGGCTGGCTTGGTCAAAACCCAAGATTCAGACACAACCCAATTACCCATTCACCCGCGATTTTGGTTATGTGATTAGTTTTGAAATCCAGCCTCAATTTGAGGTCTTAATCTCAATTTCTACCTAAATCCCTAATTTCTACCATGAAAAAGCATATATTAAATGTTAAAATCAATGGGTGTTTATGGAAATGTAAGGAAACAAGTTAAAATCTACTAACCTATGAAGTTGGGATGAAAAACCTCTTCAAAATCGCCTTTAGGCCGAGCTCAAACTTGAAAATGGTGAAAAATGGGATAAATCCTGACTTTGGGATATTCAAATCATTGGACGTCAGGCCTTCTTTGCGTTCGCGAAGGGACTGACGCGATCACAAATAACTTCGAACCGAGTGGCCTTCGCGTTCGCAATGGCCTGTCCCCCTAGACATCACATTCGCAAGCCTGGGCTTGCGTTCGCATTGTGTACTTCACTGCCTCCCCTCAGACTCCAATTAACCTTCGCGTTCGCGAAGGGTAAGCCCTCCATGCTTCACGTTCATGACCATGCCATCGCGTTTGCGATGAAGAAATCCACACCACCCCCAAGTTCCCCTTCGCGATCGCGAGAGTACCTTCGTGATCGCGAAGCACAAAGAGTCAGACAGCAGCAACTGCAAAAACTAGCAAATTTCTTAAGTCCAAATGATCCGTAGCATATCCGAAACTCACATGAACTCTCGGGCTCCAAAACAAAAATGCACACAAGTATAATAACATCATACAAACTCTCTCGCGCGATCAAAATACCAAAACTACACCTAGAACTATGAATCGAACATCAAAATGCATGAAATTTTCAAAGAAACTTAAGAACTTTCAAATTCACAACCCAGCATCTGAATCATATCAAATCAATTCCATTTTGCACCAAATTTTGTATGAAAGTCTTAAATAGTAAAATAAACCTATACCAAGTTCCAAAACCAAAATCCGAATTTGGTAGCCATAAAGTCAACCTATTGTCAAACTTCGGAATTCCTTAAACCTTCAAATTATTAGTTTTCAACAAATCATATCAAAACAAGTTAGGGACATCCAAATTTAATTCTGTGCATATGCCTAATTCCGAAATAATGATACGGACCCAACAGGATCATCAAGTATCGATCCGGGTCTGTTTACACAAAATGTTAATCGTAGTCAACTCAAATCATTTTAAGGCTAAAATTCATATTTTCTTCAGTTTTCCACGTAAAAACTTTTCGGAAAGAGACATGAAATAGGAACGAAAATCAAGAATCACTAAATGGAGCTAATCTAGGTATCGAAACTTGAAAATAAAGGCTAAAACTAAAAATGACCTATCGGGTCATCACATTTAGATTTGGAGGAGAATGAAAAGTTTGAAGTATTCCTTTTACTAATGCACTTTGTCCCTTATCGGCAAATGGAAAGAAAATCGTTGTGATTATATAGAGAAGAACATCTTCTAGATTTGAAGAGTCGAGAAGAAGTGGTGCCTCGCGCCGTCATCGTCGTCTCTTGCTCAGCTTTGTGGCCGCCAAATTTCTGGACTTCAAAATGGTTGACGGCAAATATGTCATAATGAAAGTCCAAGAACTGAAAGTTATTGTAAGTTTTGCTGAAGGTATAAACCGAGTCAATATTTTTATTCTAGATATTGATTATTTTACTAATTATAAATTTATGATTGAAGGTATGATCATAAATGAAGCGTTTCATGTTGCGGCATTTATTGAAAAACTGCCTCCGCTGTGCAAGGACTTTAAGAATTAGTTGAAACATAAGCGCTAGGAGATGATTCTTGAAGAGCTTATTGTTCGTCTACAGATTATAAATTACAACAAGGCTGCTAAAAAGAAGTCCTGCAGAAACTTAATAATAAAAGGAGAAAATATTGTTATGGAAGCGTCTACAAGCAAAAAGAAGAGAAAGAAGTCGCCTGGACTAAAGAATTACCCAAGTAAGAAGAAGTTCAAAGGTAATTTCCACAACTTTGGAAAGGTTGGACAAAAGGCTGTGGACTGACGTGCATCGAAGAAGGACAAGAAGAAGAGTCAAGCAAACATGGTTGAAAAGAATGATGATGAGGACTTATGTGCCATGGAGTGCTGGATTGAATCTGAAGCCACTCGCCATGTTTGTGCTAACAAAGAGTTATTTGCCTCTTATGTTCTCGTAGGGCCCGACGAGACTATCTTTATGGGAAACTCTACAACAACATAATTTGAAGGAGTTGGGAAGATATCTTTGAAGATGACTTCGGGCAAAGTTGTGACTCTACACAATATTCTCCATGTTTCTAAAATTCGCAAGAATTTGGTCTCTGATGGACTAAGAATGATGTGTACATAGGAAAAGGTTACCTAACTAAGGGCCTTTTCAAGTTGAATATAATAGCTATTGATATGAATAAAGTTCAAGCTTCTTGTTACTTACTTGAGTCAAATAATTTATGGCATGCACGTTTAGGTCATGTCAACTTCAAAACTATACAAATAATACTTAATTTCGAAATATTGCCTAAATTTGAATGAGATCATTCGAAATTTCAAATATGTGTGGAATATAAGTATGTTAAACATTCTTATAAGTCAGTTGAAATGAATTTAAATCCTTTAGACTTCACTCACACAAATATTTGTGATATGAAGTCAATACCATCTCAAGGTGGGAAAAAAAGTATTTCATAACTTTTATTGATGACAATACTAGATATTGCTATATTTACTTACTTAATAGTAAAGATGAAGCAACTGATGCATTCAAGTAGTATAAAAGTGTAGTTTTAGCCCAACTAAAAAAAAAAGATCAAAATGATAAAAAGTGATAGGGGTGGCGAATATGAATCTCCTTTTGAAAAAAAAATATGTTTGGAACATGGCATTATTCACCAAACAACTGCCCATTGCTCACGACCCAAATTCCATGAAAGGTCGTGATGACGCCGAACACCACTGTCAGGCAAGCCAACACTAAATAATCAATTTAGTTCTCTTTTTAGTATTTTTGAAATCATGATTTTTCTTCAATTTAATAATAAAAGATGGACTTTACAGAATAAATAAAAATATTTTAACAATTTCAATACGGAATAACCCATAATCATCGCAAAACCTGGTGTCACAAGTGCATGAGCATTTACTAAGAAATAAAATAAAATACAATAACTGTCTGGAGTACAATTTGGACAGAAAGGGAAATACCAATACTCAGAAGGAGACTCTATTGGCTGCGGTCGTCTTGAGAGATTTAGCTCACCTAAATCTACGTATCAACCATGCCGCTACGCCAACTAGGTCACTAGACATGCATGTGCCTGTCAACAAAAATGCACAGCAAGTGTAGTATGAGTACGAAAACAATGCGTACCCAGTAAGTATCCAGTCTAACCTGGAAGAAGTAGTGACAAGAGGTCGACTCCGACACTTACTATGGCCATCAATAATATAATTAGTCGTGGATTTATTAAAACGGCAGTAGACTCAAAGAAATCATGAAGTAAATAAACAATCCTTTTGGTAATAAGAGATTTCGACATTTATATTTCATCATTTATCAATTTATCTCACACCAGGGAGGGAATATCATTATTTATAAATTTCATGGTAGGCAATACAAGCATGCACAAATCATGCCGAGGTCGTAGGGCCCGATACAATAAATATTTAAATTGTGCACTGTCAAAGGGTCGAATGGCGCGAACCATAGATGCATCTATTTAATCTACCGAGGCGTTCGGCCCGTTTCACAAAAGATGCACACATTCAAACAATCAATCAAGAATTCATCAAGGGGCAATTATCCAAGAAAAAGGCAATTTCTCTTTCAAAAGTCAACAAAATGATGTTTAGCCTTTTAAATAATTTATTTACCAAGTTTGACATGATTTAAGCATTTTAAGTTGACAACAGGGTTGCAAATATTACAAGTAGAGCATGATTTTGGGTCCTAGACTACCCGGACTTAAGCATTATAGTAGCTACGCACGGACTCTCGTCACCTCGTTCGTACGTAGCCCCTACAATTAGGAGCACATATTGATTTATTTCACCTATGGGGTAAATTCCCTCTTACAAGGTTAGAAAGGAGACTTACCTCGCTCCGAAATTCCATAGCCGGCTTCCAAGCCCTTCCGACAACTCAAACCGATGCCCAACGCTCCAGAACTAGCCAAATAATGGACAAACCATTGAAAATATACCCTACTACTTATAACAATTCAATTTATATAAATTCCCAACAGCGCTCGAAAAGTTGACAAAATCGCCCTCGGGCCCACGTGCCCGGATTTCAAAATTTTTTCAAAGATAAACTTTACCCATAACCTTACGAACTCAAATATATAATTTACTCTCAATTTTATGCCCAAATCCATGGTAACAATCCAAAAATGCAAATTCTTGGTTTTTCCACCAAAACCCAAAATTTCTACTAATTTCCATGTTAAAACCTATACATAATTTATGTATTTAACTCAATACTAGTATAAACCACTTACCTCATGCTTGGTGGTGAAAATGGCACTCCCAGGTTGTTCCGAAACCGGCTCCCATGGAGGAAATGGGATTGAAATGAGCCAAATCCTCGTTTAAAAGAGACAGACTGCCAGACCCGACTTTCGCACCTGCGGTCACTTGATCGCTTCTGCGGTTCCGCGGGTGCGGCCCCAACTGCCGCTTCTGCGGTCTTCCACAAGCTTCCCCTTCCGCTTCTGCGCTTTCCCTTCCGCAGGTGCGATCCCACTTCTGCGGCGAGATGACCGCATCGGCGGTCTTAGCACTTCCAGCCCAAATCGCATCTGCGACCCTCATGGCCGCTTCTACGGTACCGCACCTACGGCCAAAACATCGCAGGTGCGGTTACACCAGGTAACAGCAGCGCTCGGCCTTTCTTCCAAGTCCAACTCGATCCGTTTACCATCCGAATTCCCCCGAGGCCCTCGTGACCTTAGCCAATTCTACTAACACGTCCCAAAACACATTACGAACTTAGTCGAGCCTTCAAATCACATCAAACAACATCAAAATCACGAATCACAACCCAATTCAAGCTTAATAAACTTTTGAACTTCAAACTTCAAAGTTCGATGCTGAAACCTATCCAATCCCGTCTGATAGACCTCAAATTTTGCACACAAGTCATCTTCGACATTACAGACCTACTCCAACTTCCGAAATCGGAATTCGGCCTCGATATCAAAAAGTCCACTTCCGGTCAAACTTTTCAAAAACCTTCAAATTTCTAACTTTAGCCAAATGACTCCAACATGACCTACGGACCTCCAAATCCACTTTCGATCGCACTGTCAGTACCAGAATCACCATACGGAGCTATTCCCAGACTCAGAATTCCAGACGGATATCGATAACACCGAAATGCACTTCAACCCAAATTTATGAAATTCTTCCAAAAATGCTGACTTCCTCAATAGGCGTCGAAACGCTCCTGGGTCATCCAAAACCTGATCCGGGCATACGCCCAAGTCCAAAATAATCATACGAACCTGCTGGAACCTTCAAATCCCGATTCCGAGGTCGTTTACTCAAAATCAACCCTTAGTCAATTCTTCCAACTTAAAGCTTCCAAAATGAAAATTTTCTTTCCAAATCAACTCCGAACTTCCCGGAATTCAATTCCGACCACGCGTACGAGTCATAATACCTGTAGTGAAGCTGCTCATAACCTCAAACTGCTGAATGACGCGCTAGAGCTGAAAACGACTGGTCGGGTCATTACATTATCTCCCAGTTAAACATACGATCGTCCTCGAACGTGCTGAGAACTGCACTGGAGTTGTCCGAATCACTGGTTAACACCTCGTGCACCTACCCGTGCTACCACCACTCAATTGAGCACATTAGCTCGAGCAAATCTGAAGATATTCTCTCTTATTCCAACAAATAATCTTAGAGCCAATCCCAACATTCGGAATTCTCTGCCAGGCCTGCTTCCAACATACGAACCACGTATCAATCACTACACAATGCACTGATACATGATTGCATACCTTTGCTGAATTCACACTATGCACTGCATAACGCACATGACCATAACAACATCCTCTGATAACAATAGCCGAAATTCCACAAATGGTTATGCTCCCAATGCACTACATGACATATATAAATCCTGTTCTAACCCTTTGCAATACCGCCACGGCGGAGGAGATGTGTAGAAATTCATAACAAACTGCCGTGTCAACAAATCATTGAGTCTATACTCATGACGAGAACCATCACCTCATTCTAAACCAAATAATGGTGTTTGCTTTTTAATATACTTCATATAGTCCGATTGCACTGATCCTAGATCCATTAATCTCTTCTCACCCAGTACGAACTGCTCAGGCAATAAGCCATCCCAGACATGATCAAAAGTCTCCTATGATGCCACAACGTGCCAATAAGCTACAAGCTTGAACGTGATACATAAGAAAAACGAACTCTGGAAGGGACTACTCAACTCCTGCAACTAATATGAACTTTCCTCAGAAAATGGGAAGCAAAACACACAAAAATAAAATATAGGGGACTGTACTCAACATCACACTATTGCGGCGTGCAACCCGATCCAAAAAACATACCCGTGGCGGCGTGCCACCCGATCCACACATAAAATTCACATAAGGAGATACTTACCGAGCTAAATTGCTCATTACTACAAAATACCGAATATCGGCCACTAGCACGCTAAGTGCATAATACCATCCCTTGGGAGATAGAAAGCGCCATGCATTACAAAACTCAAGCACTACTGAGGTGCGATATATGACTTGAATCTCAAGAGCAATCTTGCTCACATGACACCATTGCTACACGGAACCTCAACACATAAGAAATTTATCAAGCCGTTCCACAACTCACACGGCACAATATAATATTACATGAAATAGTAGACGACGAAACAACATCCAACGTCCGAATACTCCCCCCCCCCCCCATAAGGAGCGCTATGCTGAAATGAACACATCCGGCCTGATATAGAACCCTCATTCACATTCAAATCCATCCACCGACCTCATGCCGGTTCTGATCGCACCGTACTAGGCTAATAGCCTTTCAAGGGTCCATAATAACCCCTTTTTCCCATTACTCACAAGAACAACCCTCATAACCGGAGTAAATCTCCACAGTCCAGAACCCAATGAACCGAGCGCCCTCCAGGCATAAATTCTCAAATAAGCGATATCACCACAACCTTCATACTTGGTTTAATCCTTCAATCAATCAAGCGACTACATGCCACACTTGTGTAATCTTCCCGTGAGATACACCCCTATGACCTTCCGCACCAGGTAACAAGTCTGCACTTCCATACCACCGGCCACACAATGCATGTAAAGCAAATCAAGACCCCGTAAGCAGGATGCAAAGCCTCTAGCACAACGTCGATCCAGGTGACGCTGAAAACAATACCAGCTAAATTTAGACATCTAAATCCTTTCCTGCTCATCCAAGCTCGTGACATCCTTGCCAACACCGAACCGCAACCTTGATCCTCACTTTCAAATTTCATACCGCTCACTGCACCTAACATGCCAATATGCGATAGTACAAGAATTTCACCGTAACTCCTGGACCACTAATAGGGTACACTTTATCATATAAAGACTTTTGACTTAACTCATTCCAAGATACCCATAGCAATACACGGGTGAATTCTCATAACCGCAGAATATGCAAATCCTCAAGTAGTGGTCTAAACCTCCATAACCCTTCCAGGATCCGCCTACACATAACAGGCCATAATACTTGAATGACTCCAATTAAAATCAATTACGGCGGCCGTCAAGCACTCGCACGTATTGTCACCAATCACATGCATAACTTAATCACGCTGAAGGAACTGATCACTGCCACCAATATGCCAATTCCACCATGGCTAACCAATTTAACTTCTTCTATTTTATCCTTAGTTGTCTTAGAAATAATAATAACTCCATTCAACACATAACGACCCAATCTGCACTCATCCCGAGTGGCCTTTTATCACGAGACCATGATGTCTCAAATCCCACAAACCATCTCATACCCTCCTTGTACGAATATTCACATTCTCAACTAATACACCCATTCCAAAAATTCCTCTACGAATTCGAAGTCATTTTTTTTCTCTCCTTCCTCCAAATGCTACACTTCAAGCCAAAAATATCATAGAACATTCCGAGCCTTTAATCAATATCCGCTGCAAAAGCTCGATTCTTAACCATACTGCGGGCTTGAAATCCTTAGACACCACATTCTTAACCTTCGAATTCACTAGGACCTTTGTTGAGAGTCACCCACTCTGGATTGGCCCCGGATATAATCAACTCCAAAGCTTTGCTGACACATGGACACCCATCTCAATGAAGCACCCGAGTGAATCACTTCCCTTATAAATCACCTATGTACGAAGCATAAGCCCTGAATCTTCCCAAAGCCTGAACATGAGTCAATAAGGCCAATTATAGCACACATTTATCAAATCCTTTTGCTCAAAGTACCACTTATATTCCTTTCCCTTAGCTGCAATAACTCACTAATATACCGATAGCCAGAAATCTCATAAATAGATGACCATGCAATCCAACCGTAGGCGGTGGGACTCTCCCACTTAGCTTGGAGACACTCATTACACAACTCTGGAACCCACCAAGATTCTTTCTTCATTGATGACATGACCTTACGTAATCAACCGCCAAATTCCTCGAAATCCTTCCATTAGAATTTCATGAACACTCTGCATCTCTAGCAACATTTACATATTCGACCTCTTACTGGATAGTCAGTAGTATTCTTCACAGAAACTTTGTCAACCATGCGACCGCTGACCTGCTCACAGGAGATAACCCACCTGCAGAAATTACCTGCTGACATCTCCAACGACGCTGCACTGTATAATTACTACGAAATCCGTAACACAGCCTGAGCCCATGCTCATTCACTAGCTATACAAGTCTGTTCGCTCCTTATGGACATCCACTAAATGTGCAAAAATACACCCAAATCCAAAGTCATGTTGTATCCTCCTTCATATCAAGCAAATCCTTTCTGTTGCATCCAATCTCCTACCGTATAATAGCCAAAAATTCAAATTAAGCTCGTAGAGTCAATCACCATCCACCAAAATTCCCAAATCATTCCCAGCTCTCCTCAGGGTGTGTAGTCATCCTGCCACTAAGCCCATATGCTACTCTGCCACTCACCCACTTTGGTCACACCCTCTCCTTTAAGCAACTACTCGGCTTCTATTTCTTACACCTAGCCTTCAGAAAATTTAACCATGGCATGACACTTCCTGCATGTCCTTCCTCATCCTTCGCTGCCAGTTGCTGCCTTAAATTAATATCTAACTCTGTAGCACTTGAACCAACAGATCGCTACTAACTTTAACCCTCTACGAATATCATCCTTCTCGAGCCATCAACACTAGAAACACCGATTCAATCCTGAACCACCACACACCGTGATCTCTGACAGCCGCTTCTCCAATACCATTTCACAATACCATGCCCCAAAGGCGAATTGTAGAAGACCATAACACCGGCGAACTTAACACATTCAATTGAGGGCGGCGATACCACATCACAGGTGAAAATTCCACCACACTCGAAAATACCAAGTCTTGTTACTCCATCAACCCAAACCTGAACATTTATAGTCTGATTGCCTTTCCTCCGCCAGAAATAAAATATTGAATCTCCGAATCATCCTCTGAGTAGACCTCCTTTCAAGTCATTCACTACTTCAACGCATAGACAAACACTCTACCATTATATCAATGTTGTGCGATAACAATGCACGAATCGTCATAACAATTAATGCCAAATCTCAAAACCTTAGGTAGTATTGGTACCGAGCTGAAACAACAGAACGGCCTTCTGCAAGACGACAACAATAGCCCGATCAAATACGCGGGGAGGAACATCCCGCACCACATCTATTGTACTATTACATTTTACCCATTCCTGATTTATAATAAGCCCTTCATGTCTCATAGGATTGAGTAGGAAAGAAACAAAGGCATAAGCCTCAAAGGAATCAAACCGCACGATGAATAACCAAGACGGGAAGTACTCCTAACAGCCCCGTAGCCTCTCGAAGATAAGTACAGACGTCTCCGTACCGATCCGCAAGACTCTACTAGACTTGATCAAGACTCATGAGACCGAAGTGAACCTAGTGCTTTGATACCATGTTGTCATACCCAAATTCCATTAAAGGTCGTGATAGTGCCGGACCCCACTGTCAAGCAAGCCAACACTAAATAATCAATTTAGTTCCCGTTTTAGTTTTTTCTTGTCACGACCCAATTTCCCCTCCGTTGGGTTTCGTGATGGTACCTAGTCTTAAGGACTAGGTAAGCCTAATAAATTGCGGAATAACAACAATAAATAATAACATCTAAAATCCTTCTCAGTTGAATCCTTTATACAATGAACATCTTCCCGAAACCCGGTAGTACAAGTCATAAGCTCTACAGAGTTTCGCTTCAACTTCTAAACACAATCGTATGGAAATAAGTACAATAGTGTAAACATAAAATAGGAAGGTGACTCTGAAGCCTGCGAACGCAGCAACAGGGCTACCTTGAGTCTCCTCGACAAGAATCCGCACAGCTACTAACGATCAATACCTGGATCTGCACAAAATGCAGAAGTGTAGTATGAGCACACCACAGTGGTGCCTAGTAAGTATCAAGACTAACCTCGGTGGAATAGTGACGAGGAACAGTCAAGACACCTACTGGTCCAATATACAGGACATGATATTTATATAGACATTACGCGATACGGCTAACAATACAGAAATTTGCAATAAGGAAAGAAAAACAGCAAGTACTCGGCGGAACACCATAAGGAAAACACGAAAAGGTAAACGAGGAGACAGTCTGAATCCAAAATCACAAATACGGTAAAGACAAGTCATAACCCATCAACTTTGATAATTCCCACCTTAAGTCTTAACCAACAAGCATCAATCAAATAATCAAACTCTTTTCAAGTGATAAAAATGGTTTGAACTATACTTCCTTCAAATAAAAGTTCTTTCAAAAGAGTTCCTTTCAAAATAATGCTTTCAAATATAATCTTTTCAAACAAATATTCATCGAGTATCAGTCACCCTATGACTTTTCAAAATAGTTAATTAAAAGTAAGTACCTCCAAATATAATCTTTTCAAAAGGATAACCTTCGAATATAAGTCACCCTGTGGCACCTCATCTCATAATCATACAATACGGGTCTCAACACCTGAACCCTAACACTTCGCATCATGTGCCCTCGACACACCTCCTGATCATACTGGCAGCTCACGTACCTCAAAAGAGTCATTCTCACATGGAAGGCAAATAAAAAGGTGTGCGTCTATACTCAGAAATCTCAAAGAGCCTCCTACCCAATAAGGGTGATTAACCAAGTGTATGCTTGTGCAAGTGTCCTAACATAGTTCGTACTAACTAGTAAGTATAAGGAATGGAACGGACAGCACCTATCATGTTTACACAAGGATAGGATCAATGAAAACATCAGCTCAGAACGCAATGATTTTAACAGGGGATCTCCCAGGATATCGTCCTGTAGTCCCAAACGTAAATGTGCAAAGGATCTCCCGTGATATCGTCTCGTAGTCCCAAATATAAATATCCAGTGGATCTCCCGGGTGTCGTCCCGTAGTTCAACTCATAATGCGCAGGGGAATCTCTCGGGTGCAGTCCCGTAGTCCCAAAAGTAAACGTGCAGGGGGATCTCCCAAAATATCGATCCATAGTCCCAAAAGTAAATGTGCAGGGGCATCTCCCGGAATATCGATCCGTAGTCCCAAAGTAAACATGCAGGGGGGATCTCCCGGGATATCGTCCCGTAGTCCCAAAGTAAATACGCATCGCAACCAACAGAAATAACAGTCACAGCACAACAGAAAGCTCGTACATCACCACGATACATATAACAACAACAACAATGACAATAATACAAGGTAAGACAAGTAATCAACTTAAGGACTGTAAATCACAAGGAAACAGTAGAACCAGCTCACAAGGAATAACCACAGAAAAGAATGCAGGCATAGCGGGAACAGTTCAACACGGGAAAACTAACGTATAGCGATGATCCCACAATATACAAGTCAATAACAAGGAAATCAACGTGAGTCAAGTAGTCCCAAATAAGGGCAAGTCAACAAAGATATAGGTTATCTAACTCCTTTTAAGGTTGGACAATTTTGAGGATATTCGACAATTCAATTAGGGAAAGATGATCTTTAGCTTCACTTAAGACTAAGCAAAATTTCAGGAAGGATAATAATGATTCTCAAATAAGACAAACAACTATGAAAAGATAGCATGATAATAGGAGAGGCAAAATTCTTCAATCAAATCAAATAGGAGTCAGTTAAGCAATAAGAGTGAATCATGAAACAATTATTTCCAATCAAGCATGTAGATGTGAAACTAGTAAATAGGAAACTCAGTCATGTCAAGAACACATTCATACACAGTGAATATAAGGACCTATTAACTCTAAAAGACCAATTTTTCACAGATAAGTCCGAGCACGCACTCGTCACATCGCGTACACAAACTACAATCCACATAGAAGACTCAAATCCTAGGGGGAATTCCCCCACACAAGGTTAGGCAAGATACTTACCTCAAAGACGACACACTGATACTCTAAAATGCACTTCTCGGGTGAAAAGATCTCCGAACGGCTCAAATCTAACCAAATTAACTTCAAAGCACAAATAAAACACATAAAAAACTATTCCGGATCATAAAGTCTCAATCCTTAACAAAATCCAAAAAACGGTCCAAAAGTCGACCCCGGGCCCACACCTCGAAATCCAACAAATTTTAGAAAAACCGAATACCCATTCCGGTACGAGTTCAACCATACAAAATTTATCAAATTCCGATACCATTTGGTCCCTCAAATCACGATTTTTTATTTTAGAAATTTTCTTCAAAAACCAACTCCTTCCCTAACCCAAAATACAATTTAAATGATAAAAATGAAGATAAAATCATGGAATATGTTAGATTCTAGGTGAATAACACTTACCCAATCGAATTGTGTGAAAACCCCTCAAAGAATCGCTCAAAACTGAGCTCCACAAGTCAAGTTATAATGAAAATGCTGTAACCCTCGATTTTTGGTTATAATCTGTCTGCCAAGGCATTTGTGCATCGTGAACGTGAACGAAGGACCGCGTTCGCGAAGAATAAAAGTTAAGGCTTCTAGGTTGCTCATCGCGAACGCGATGATGAGCTCACGAACGCGAAGAAGAAGGGCAGGAACCTACGCGAACACGTAGGGAAGGATGCGAACGCGAAGAAGGAAAATGCAGGGCTTCGCGAACGCGAAGAAGGATTTCAAGGTGGTCAACAATGGAGGATACCAGAAGCAGAAAACAGTAGTTCCAAAAATGGGAAAAATGACCCATGGCCCACCCGGAACACACCCGAGGCCCCCGGGACCCCGTCTAAATACATAAACAAGTCACATAACCTAAAACAAACTCGCTCGAGGTTCCAAATTATATTAAACAGTGCAGAAACGACGAATCACAACATGAATCGAACTTAGGGACTTTCAAACCTTCCAACTTCCAAGACTCGTGCCAAAACCTATCAAATCGATCCGGAATGACGCCAAATTTTGCAGACAAGTCCAAAATGACATAACGGAGCTGTTCCAACTCTTGGAATCGCATTCCGACCCCGATATCGCAAAAGTCAACTATGGGTCAAACTTCTCCATTTTCCAAACCTCAACTTTTTCAACTTTCGCTGAAACGCCTCAAATCACCCTACGGACCTCCAAAACTGAATTCGGATGCGCGCCTAAGTCCAAAATCACCATATGAAGCTGTTGAGATCACCCAAAACACATTCCGGGGCCTTTTACTCAAAAGTCAAATTCCAGTCAAATTCTCACAGCTTAAACTCCCAAAACTAGATTCGTTCTTCCAATTTGACTCTGAATCATCCGTTAACTGAATTCAACCATGCACGCAAGTCGATACTCATATTATGAAGCTGTTCCAGACCATATGCTGCTAAACGGAGCTTAAATTCTAAAAATGACCGACCGGATCGTTACATTTTGAAATCATGATTTTTCTTTAATTTAATAATAAAAGATGGACTTTATAGAATAAATAATAATGTTTTAACAATTTCAATACTGAATAACCCATAATCATCCCAAAGCGCGGTGTCACAAGTGCATGAGCGTTTACTAAGGAATAAAATAAGATACAATAACTGTCCGGAGTACAATTTCGACAGAAAGGGAAATACCAATACTCGGAAGGAGACTCTACTAGCTGCAGTCATTTTGAGAGATGCAGCTCACCTAAATCTCTATATTAACCATGCCGCTGCGCTCAGTAGGCCACTAGACATGCATGTGCCTATGCAACAAAAATGCACAGCAAGTGTAGTATGAGTACGAAAACAACGTGTACCCAGTAAGTATCCAGTCTAATCTCAAAGAAGTAGTGACGAGAGGTCGACTCCGACACTTACTATGGCCATCAATAATATAATTATTCGTGGATTTATTAAAAACGGCAGTAAAATCAAAGAAATCATGAGGTAAGTAAACAATCCTTTTGGTAATAAGAGATTTCCAAATTTATATTTCATCATTTACCAATTTGTCTCACACCAGGGAGGGAATATCATTATTTATAAATTTCAAGGCAGGCAATACAAGCATGCGCAAATCATGCCGAGGTCGTAGGGCCCGACCCAACAAATAGTTAAAATATGCACTGCCAGAGGGTCGAATGGCGCGACCATAGATGCATCTATTTAATCTACCGAGGAGTTCGGCCCGTTCCACAAAAGATACACACATTCAAGCAGTCAATCAAGAATTCATCAAGGGGCAATTATCCAAGGAAAAGGCAATTTCTCTTTTAAAAGTTAAGAAAATGATGTTTAGCCTTTTAGAAAATTTATTTACCAAGTTCGATGTGATTTAAGCATTTTAAATTGACAACAAGGTTGAAAATATTACAAGTAGAGCATGATTTTGGGTCCTAGACTACCCGGATTTAAGCATAATAGTAGCTACGGACGGACTCTCGTCACCTTGTGCGTTTGTAGCCCCCATAATTAGGAGCACATATTGATTTATTTCACCCATGGGGTAAATTCCCTCTTACAAGGTTAGAAAGGAGACATACCTCGCGCTGAAATTCCATCGGCGGCTTCCAAGCCCTTCCGACGACTCAAACCGATGCCCAACACTCCAGAATTAGCAAAATAGTGGACAAACCAATGATATACCCTAATACTTATAAAAATTCAATTTATATAAATTCCCAACTCCGCTCGAATTTATATAAATTCCCAACCAATGAATTTTTTCGAAGATAAACTTTACCCATAGTTACGAACTCAAATATAAAATTTACTCTCAATTTCATGCCCAAATCCGTGGTAACCATCCAAAAATGCAAATTCTAGGTTTTTCCACCAAAACCCCAAATTTCTACTAATTTCCATGTTAAAACCTATATATAATCGATGTATTTAACTCAAAACTAGTATAAACCACTTACCTCATGCTTGGTAGTGAAAATGGCACTCCCAAGTTTCTCCAAAACCGGCTCCCATGGAGGAAATGGGGTTGAAATGAGCCAAACACTCGTTTTAAAGAGACACACTGCCAGCCCCGACTTTCGCACCTGTGGTCACTTGATCGCTTATGCGGTTCAGCAGGTGCGGCCCCAACTACCGCTTCTGCGGTCTTCCACAAGCTGCCCCTTCCGCTTCTATGCTTTCCCTTCTGCAGGTGCAGTCCCGCTTCTGCGGCGAGATGACCGCATCTGCGATCTCAGCACTTCTAGCCCAAATCGCATCTGCGACCCTCATGTCTGCTTCTGCGGCTCCGCACCTGCGGCCAAAACCTTGCAGGTGCGGTTACACCATGTGACAGCAGCCCTCAGCCTTTCTTCCAAGTCCAACTCGATCCGTATACCATCTGGCTTCCACCCGAGGCCCTCGAGACCTTAGCCAATTCTACTAACATGTCCCAAAACACATTACGAACTTAGTAAAGCCTTCAAATCACATCAAACAACATCAAAATCACGAATCACAACCCAATTCAAGCTTAATAAACTTTATAACTTCAAACTTCAACATTCGATGCCGAAACCTATCTAATGTTGTCCAATTGACCTCAAATTTTGCACACAAGTCATACTCGACATTACGGACCTACTCCAACTTCCAGAATCGAAATCCAACCCTGATATCAAAAGGTCCACTTCCGGTCAAACTTCTCAAAAACCTTCAAATTTCTGATTTTAGTCAAATGACTCCAACATGACCTGCGGACCTCCAAATCCACTTCCGATCGCGCTCCCAGTACCAGAATCAACATACAGAGCTATTACCAGACTCAGAATTCCAAACGGACATCGATAACACTGAAGGGCACTTCAACCCAAATTTATGAAATTCTTCCAAAATGCTGATTTCCACAATAGGTGCCGAAACGCTCCTGGGTCATCCAAAACTCAATCCGGACATAAGTCCAACTCCAAAATCATCATACGAACCTGCTGAAACCTTCAAATTCTGATTTCGAGGTCGTTTACTCAAAATCAACCCTTAGTCAATTCTTACAACTTAAAGCTTCCGAAATTAGAATTTTCTTTCCAAATCAACTCCGAACTTCCCGGAATTTAATTCCGACCATGCGTACGAGTCATAATACCTGAAGTGAAGCTGCTCATGGCCTCAAACGACCGAACAACACACTAGAGCTCAAAACAACCGATCGGGTCGCTACAGCTATTCTTACAGCTAATCGAATATTCAACCGAGTTCCCCATAGCAAAACACAATCTATTCCATATGAAAAGATAGCAAGCCTAACTTAAAGTATTTTAAAGTGTAAGGGTGTTTGGCAAAAGTTCTAATTCCTAAACCCAAAAGTGGAAAGATTGGACAAAAAACTGTTGATTCCATTTTCATAGGATATGCAAGTAATAGTAAGGCATACCATTTTTTGGTTCACAAATTAGAAAATTCCAACATTCATATTAATACGGTAATCGAATCCGATGATGCTAAATTCTTTGAGAATATTTCTCCGTATAAAAATAAATGTGAGTCGTCTAGTGAAAAATCTAAGCGAACCTCGAGAAGAAGCAAAGGAAACTATGTTTAATGAGGAAAATCCAAGATGTAGTAAACATCAAAGGACAACTACTTTCTTTGGACCCGATTTTCTAATATTTTTGTTGAAAATGAGCCTCAAACATTTAAAGAAGAAATTTTTTCCTCGGAAGGACAATATTGAAAAGAGGCAGTCAATAGTGAGATAGAATCCATATTGAGTAATCATACTTGGGAATTGGTTGATCTTCCTCTAGGAAATAAACCTTTGGGTTCAGTGGATTTTCAAAAGGAAAATGAAAGTTGATGGTATTATTGACAAATATAAGGCCTGGTTAATTGTTAAAGGATTTTGACAATGAGAAGGTCTGGATTACTCTGATACATACTCGCCGGTAATGAGGATTACATCTATTTGGATGTTAATAGCGTTGGTCGCCGTGTATGACCTTGAAATCCATCATATGGATGTGAAGACGAGATTTGGAGGAAGAAATTTTATATGGAACAACCTGAAGGTTTCGTGGTTCCCGGGAAAAAAAGAAGGTGTGCCGACTTGTTTAGTCACTTTACATATTGAAACAAGCACCCAAACAATGGCATATAAAATTTGACCAAACAATGTTGGCAAATAGGTTTAAGATTAATGAGTGTGATAAATATTTTTACATTAAAAATTCTCCAAATCACATAGTCATTGTATATTTATACGTTGATGATATATCAATAATGAGCAAAGATATTGCGGATATAAATGCTACTAAGCGTATGCTTGCTAGTAAGCTTGATATGAACGACTTAAGAGTTGCTGATTTAATTCTATGAATTAAATTTCATAGGACTCCTCAAGGTCTAGCATTGTCTCAATCTCATTACGTTAAAATGGTACTTAAAAAATTCAAGTATTTAGATTTCAAAATCGCAAAGACCCTGATTGATTTAAATGTTGCTCCTACAAAAAATCTAGGTTCTCAACTGGATTATGCTCGAGTGTTGAGAAATTTAATTGTACACGACCTGATATAGCTCGTGCAGTAAGTAAACTGAGTCTTTACACAAGTAATCCCGAAAAACTCATTGAATGGCCATGAAACGAGTTTTGGGGAATCTAAAACATACCTAAGATTATACTTTGCACTACAATAAGTATCTTGCGGTAATTGAAGGATCTAGTGATACAAATTGGAACTGGATCATCAGAAATAAAAGTCCACGAGTTGATACATTTTTACCATTGATGGAGGAGCAGTTTCTTGGAAATCATCCAAATAGCGATGCATCGCTCGCTCTACAATAGAATCCGAGTTTATAACTTTAGATAAGGCTAGAGAAGAAGCTGAATGGATCTAGAATTTCTTGGAAGATATTTCATTTTGGCCCAAACCAGTGGCTTTTATATGCATATATTGCGATAGTCAAGCGACAATAGGAAGGGCTGGTAGCGTTATTGTGATGACCTGATAGGTCATTTTGAGTTTTAGCCTTTATTTACATGTTTGGAGACCTTTATTAGCTCTGTTTAGTGTTTCTCAATTTGCGTGCACAGTCCATGTCTTATTCTGGAAAATTTTAATGTGAAAAACTGAAGAAAATATGAATTTTAGCCTTAAAATGATTTGAGTTGACTACAGTCAACATTTTGTGTAAATGGACCCAGGTCGGAATTTTGACGATCTCAATTGGCTCGTATCGTGATTTTGGACTTGGGCGTATGCCCAAAATTGAATTCGGAAGTCCCCAACTTGTTTTGACGTGATTTGTTGAAAATTAGTAATTTGAAGGTTTAAGGAATTCCGAAGATTGACCGTAGGTTGACTTTATTGCTACCAATTCGGATTTCGGTTCCGCCACTTGTATAGATTCGTTTTACTAATTAAGACCTGTCTGCAAAATTTGGTGCAAAGCTAAGTTGATTTGATAAGATTCAGACGCTCGGTTGTGAATTTGAAAGTTCTTAAGTTTCTTTGAAAATTTTATGCATTTTGGTGCCTGATTCGTAGTTTTTGGTGTTAGTTTGGTGTTTTGATTAAAAGAGAGAGTTCGTATGATGTTATTACACCTGTGTGCATGTTTTGTTTAGAGCCCGAGGGGCTCGGGTAAGTTTTAGATAGGCTAGGGTCATTTTGGACTTAGAATTCCAAGTTTAAGTCATTTTGGTGGTGTTTGGTGCAGTGCTCTTTGCGATCGCGAAGACGTTCTCGCAATCGCGAAGGGGAACTTGGGGCTGGGGGTGTTATTCTTCTATGAAAACGTGGAGAAGCGGTCATGAGTTTAAAGCATCGGAGGGATTACTATCGCAGGTCGATTCCAACTAAGGCCCTAAAAACTCGCACATGCGGACCACTGAGCGCATCTACGCTTGCACATCTGCGGAAGACCATCTGCTTCTGCGCGTCCGCTTCTGCGTCTCACTGACCGCACCTGCGGTCCCAGATGACCAAGCCCAATTTCGCTTCTGTGGCATTAGTTCCACTTCTGCAGTGCCACACCTGTGACCCAAAGTGCGCAGGTGCAATTGCACCAGACACAATAGTGGTTCAGCAATCAACCAAGTCCAAAATTGTTCCGGATTCAGTCGGAATCACACCTGCCCCCCCCCCTTCCCCAGACCCCGTCCGAATATACCAACAAGTTCCAAAACACAAAATTGACCTACTCAAGGCCAAAATCACATAAAACAACATCGATTCAATGAATCGCAACCCAAATCAAGCCTATTGAAACTATGAACATCTAACTTCCAAAACTAATGCCGATTCATACCAAAACAACTCCGATTGACCTCAAATTTTGCACACAAGTCATCAATGACATAAAGGACCTATTTCAACATCTAGAATCAGAATCCAACCTCAATATCAATAAAGTAAACTCCCGATCGAACTTCTCAACCTTCTAAACCTTCGACTTTCTAACTTACGCCAATTCAAGCCGAAATGACCTACGAACCTCAAAATCAATATCCAGACACGCTGCTAAGTCCAAAATCACCATATAGAGCTATTGAAACAATAAAAACTCATTTATGGAGTCGTCTACACAAAAGTCAAACTGTGGCTAATTGTTTTAACTTAATCCTCTAACTTAGGGACTAAGTGTCCCATTTCACTCCGAAACTCACCCGAAACCAAAACAAACACCCTGGAAAGTCACATAACCACAATATGACATAGAGGAGGCAATAAATAGGGGAACGAGGCTAAAATACTCAAAATGACCGGTTGGGTCGTTACACCAAAATCCATTTATCAACCATTGCATTAACAAACACATGAAAATAGTCAGCCATAGCAAATTGTCAATAACATCATTTAGTAAAAGATAATAGAACAATTTTTTCTTATAAATTCAAATGATCAAAAGAAGAGTAGAGTTGAGGTTTTACTGACCTCTTTTAGGGCAGCAAACAAAACAAAGAATTTGTTATAACCGTTTAGAATCCAAGGATTCAAACTTTCAACCAGTAGGCAAACTCGGAGCCGGAAAGGGAGTGGAAATCAGAAATTGAGTAAGTACTCAGACTTCGATAGAGAATTTCTAAATGATACTATATTGTGTATTGATTTTCTTCATATGTTATGTGTTCTTTTGGTGAGAGTCATTAAGGCTCGTATTTATAGTGCCTTAAAACCTAGGGTTCTAATAGGTTCAAATTGGTGAGTGGAAGATGATGATAGATTAATGATGTGAGAAAATCAAGTGAGAACCAAAGAAACAGAGGTGAAACAGAGATGGATTTTACCTGGGTGATGAGAGGTTGGCTGCTGAAGAAGCAGACCCATTAGATAAACTCTACGAATTCGCATGATAAAACTTTTGCAAAGCTCCGCCTCGATTTGAAAGGTCATGAGGGAAAATCAGACGAATTTAGGTTTCATATTTTGGTCTGTGATTTCATAATTAGGGTTTTTAAAATTTCATCGATGAAATAGAAAGAAAACAACATGCTACATAGCCCAGGGACAAAACGAGGTGTTCTGTATGTTTTCTTTGAAAGAACAAGGAAGAAATCGGAACAATGATGATTTGTGCTTAGCATTTCAAATTTGGGCGTTTCAAATCTAGTGATTGAAAGAGGAAAACAGCAGCAGGATTTGTGGCTCAGAAGGAAGAAGGGATGATTTAAGGTGACATCTTATGACCTTGCACAAATTTGTGCATGGTCTGGTGATTGATGGGTTTAGGCGGATGAGAAAAGTGAGAGCATTTTGGGAAATTAGGGCGGTCGGGCGAGGGGGAAATGTTTTAGGCTTTGGGTTATTTAGGTTGTCTCTAGAGGTTAATATTGGGGGAAGGGATCTGGGTCGTTGATCTTTTAGACCGACGGTTCTAATAAATTGGGCATTAAAGAGTTTTAGTGAGAGAAAATGGGAACCGTTGGATCTGTGATAATGTCTGGTAGGAGGTTTAAAATTAAAAGAAAAATGGGAATAAACGTAGACCGTTGGTTTTGATCAACGGTACAGATGATTTGTGTTTGTTTTTTGTATGCTAGATATGGGTGACGTGGCGCACAACTATTGGTTTAAAGGGAGTGGCATGGATTGCCAAGGTGGATTGGAGGGGTTGTTTAGACTGGATCAATTCCGAATTGGGCTTGATTATCGGGCTAAGATTGATTTAAATAATATCCACTTTGTGTTTAATTAAGAGATTATAATTGTAGCCTTTTAGCCTTTTATCCCTTTTGGAATTAATTTAAATAAACTTAATCATTTTCAACAAAATATAGTAAAAATTATAGTTATCAAATACACCACTACTTATTGCAATTAATTATTTGTAAAATACATTATCTTCTAAATTGTGACACTACTTTCGAATTATGAAAAAAAAAGATAAATCTAATCAACTAGAAATAAAGGACTAATTTATTAAATTAATTATAAAGCCTATGTGATGTATAAAAGTTATTTTAATAATCTTAAAATATAAGTATGATATATTTTGCGATTATAATACTAAATTATTAATTTCAAAACTACTAATACTTAATTCTTTTTGTAAAATAGGTATTATTGATTAAAAATATTTTTAAAACATTCATTTCAAATTTTGAAGCATAAATAAATTAATTTTAAAGGGGGGAGGGGTGTCAAAATTGGCGTCAACAACTACAACCCCAATGTTGGTGTTACCTACGGGTTCGGGCTCTTACACTGTGTATTATGATGTGTCACGTGTTGGGCTTGGTGCGGTGTTGATGCAAGACGGTAGGGTGATTGCCTTCGCGTCCTGGCAGTTGAAGATCCATGAGAATAATTACTGGTTCACGACTTGGAATTGGCAGTTATTGTTCATGCATTGAAGATTTAGCGGCAGTATTTGTATTGTGTCCCATGTGAGGTCTACACCGACCACCGGAATCTCCAGCATCGGTTTAAGTAAAAAGATCTTAATTTGCGGCAGCGGAGATTGTTAGATTTTCTTACAGACTATGATATCACTATTCTATATCATCCCGGGAAAGCCAACATGGTAGCTGATGACTTGAGTAGAAAGGTAGAGACCTTGTGTAGTTTAACATATCTATCGGCAGCAGAGAGGCCGCTAGCCCTGGATGTTCAGGCCTTGGCTAATCAGCTTATGAGAATGGATGTTTCAGAGCTCGGCCGGGTTCTTGCTTGCGTGGTTTTTCAGTCTTCATTATATGAGCGCATCAGAGAGCGTCAGTATGATGACCCCCATTTGCTTGTCCTTATGGATACGGTATAGCACGACGATGCCAAGGAGGTTTCTATTGGAGATGATGGTGTGTTGCGTATGCAGGGCCGGTTATGTGTGCCCACTGTAGATGGGTTACGTGAGTTGATCCTTCAGGAGGCCCATAGTTCACGGTACTCCATTTATTCATGTGCCATTAAGATGTATTAAGATTTGAGACGGCACTATTGGTGGAGGAGAATGAAGAAAGATATAGTGGAGTATGTGGCTCGGTGCCTAAATTGTCAGCAAGTGAAGTATGAACATTAGAGTCTGGGCGGTTTTCTTTAGAGACTTGAGATTCCCTAGTGGAAATGGGAGCGTGTTATCATGATCTTTGTTGTTGGGCTGCCACATACTTTGAAGAAATTTGATGTTGTATGGGTGATTGTGGATAGGTTGACCAAGTCAGCGCAATTCATTCCGATTGTGACTACCTATTCTTCATAACACCTGGCTCGGATCTATATCCGCAAGATTGTCCGACTTCATAGCGTGCCGGCATCCATTATCTCCGATCGAGGTACGCAGTTCATATCGCATTTCTGGAGAGATATGTTGCGTGAGTTAGACACACAGGTTGCGTTGAGTACAGTATTTCACCCCCAGACGATAGGGCAGTCCGAGCACACCATTCAAATATTAGAGGATATGTTTCATACATGTGTTATGGATTTCGAGGGTTCTTGGGATCAGTTCTTGCCGCTTGTAGAGTTCGCCTACAACAATAGTTAATAATCTAGTATTCAGATGGCTCCTTTTGAGGCCCTATATGGGAGATGTTGTCGTTCTCCAGTTTGTTGGTTTGAGCCGGGAGAGGCTAGGTTGTTGGGCACATATTTGGTTAGAGATGCCTTGGAGAAAGTCAAGTTGATTCAGGATCGGCTTCATACAACCTAGTCTAGACAGAAGAGTTATGCTAATCGGAATGTTCGTGATGTAGCATTTATGGTTGGAGAGCTGGTTTTGCTCCGGATTTCACCTATGAAGGGTGTGATGAGGTTCGGGAAGAAGGGAAAGTTGAGCCCTAGGCATCCAGTGTTTCATGTTTCTATGTAATAGAAGTATTATGGTGATCTGTTCAATGTTTTAGACTTCAGCTCAGTCCAATTGGACAAGGATTTGACATATATTGAGGAACCGATGGCTATCTTGGATAGACAGGTTCGGAAGTTAAGATCAAAGAACATTGCTTCAGTGAACTTTCAATGGAGGGATCATTTGGTCGAAGAGGAGACGTGGGAGACCGAGCACGACATGCGAATTCGTTATCCTCACCTTTTTGTCACTTCAGCTATGTCTTTATGCACATTCGAGGATTAACGTTTGTTTTAAGAGGGGGAGAATGTAACGACCCGACCAGTCGTTTTTGTATATTTGTGCCTTGTTTTCCCTTTTTCTGCTTTATACATGTGTGCTTATGGATTTAAGAGTTACAGGGTTGATTAGTTTCTTTCCGGAAAGATTTCGGGTCGAGTAGGAGCCTTTGGCTCTTGGCTTAAGAGACTAAGTTGATTATGTTGACCAATGTTTGATTTTTGTGAAAACGGCCCCGTAACGGTGTTTTGATGGCTCTGATAGTTTTGTATCAAGATTATGGACTTGGGTGTATGCCAGGAATCGAATTTGGAAGTCCGTAGGTTGATTTGTGTTGCTTTGCCGAAAATTGGCAATTTAGGTTTAGAAGTTTGACCGTAGGTTGACTTTTGGCATCGGGTTCAAAATTGGATTTTGGAACTTGGAACATGTCCGTTATGCTATTTTGAACTTGTCTGCAAAATTTGGTATCATTTGGAGTTTATTTGATAGTATTTGGACGCTTGGTTGCAATTCTAGAAGTTCTTGAAGTTTACTTGGAAATTCATGTGTTTTGGTGTCTGATTCATAGTTTTAGATGTTATTTTTGTGTTTTGATCACGCGAGTGAGTTTGCATGATGTTTTTAGAATTGTATGGTTTTTTGGTTTGGAGCCCTAGGGTTCGATGAGTTCCAAACGTGTTTCAAAATGTTTTGGACTAAAACCGAAATCTTGTGTGCTGATGCCTCTGGTGTCGCATTTGCGAACACCAAGGTCGCAATTGTGAAGGTGAACTGGGTTGGGCTAGGTTCGCATTTGCGATAACTGTATCGCTTTTTCGAAGGGAATAGGGTTCGTATTTGCGAACCCATTTTTGCATTTGTGAGGTTTCCCTTAGGATTGCCAGTGCCACAATTGCGATCTTTTTTGCGCAACTGGGATGGTTCTCAATTTCGAACTCAGTGTCGCAATTGCGACATCTACAACTGGACATAAGGGTTGGAAAGTCTGGATTTAGTCTCATTTCTCACATTTTAGAACCTAGACTCGATAAGGGCATTTTGGAGAGGGGATTTTCATCTACAAACATTGGGTACGTGATTCTAATTAATTTCCAACTATATTTCATGAATATATCTTATACTTAACATCAAATTTATATGAATCAAATAGGAAATTTGGGAAATTTTGTCAAGTGTTTGAAAAATGAGAATTTGAGTTTTGAGAGTCGATTTGGACTCGGAATTGGAAACAAAACACATATATGGACTTGTAGGGTTATGGGTAGTCGGAATCTATCCTTGGACCCCAGGTTCTGACCGGGTGAGCCTGGGTTGACTTTTTGGGAATTTTGTAACAATCAAAGCTTTATCTATTGTAATTGTTTTCCCTTGCATTGGTTGATGATATTAAGTCACTTTTGGTTAGATTTGAGCCGTGTGGAGGCGAACTTTAGGGGAAAAGCTATTTCTGAGGGTTGAGTTGGCCTAGTTGAGGTAAGTATATTGGCTAACTTTGTGTGAGGGAACTACCCTTAGGATTTGGGATTGATTTTGCTATTTTTGTTATGTTAAAGCCGTGTACGCAAGATGATGAGTGGGTACACCAGTGATATGTGGTATTTGAGCGGTTTAGGTTATTAGACTCTTTCCATGCCTTTAATTGAATTGCCATAACATGTTATATCCCTCATTGTTAATCAACTCTTGCATGTGTTAATCTACCTTTCCATGCTTATTTTACGTTGTTAGCACTTGTTCTACCTCTTACTTGTTATTTTGCTCTTATACGCTTAGTTGAAGTTATTGCCTTCCTTATTGCAATGTTACATCTTTAATTGTTGAATTACTTGTAATTGAAGTTGTCATTTCATTAAATATCTTATTGTTGAGTTATTGTTGAAGTTTAGAAAGTCATTATCACATTGAGGTGAAGTTGTTAATTATTGAGATATCTTTCTTGTTGAGTAATTCGCTTTCATTTTGTTATTGTTGAGATTCTTGTGCACGTTGTGGATGAGCCATGGGCTAATTGTTGTGGAAACATTGATGTTGTCGATTCTTTTAGCAAGTTGTGGCATATGGGCATTTGTGGTGCGAGTTGTGAGTATGTTGTTATATTGATACGAATGCAGTGGTATAAGGCTAGGGATTGATATGCATGGGATAAGGTGCGCTTGATATGCGTGTCTTTAACAGGGAAACTACTTGAAGCCACGCGGTGTGATAAGGTGGTCTAAAACGCGAGTAGCTATTTTGGGAAAAATGATTTTCAAAACTAAATGTAAGGCTCCCGCGGTGATATAAGGAAAGATTTTGATATTAGCTGTGAAACGTGAATACGAGGCGGTACCTCGGTTGTGATTCTTATTGTGCACTTCATATTGAAAAGAGTTATTGGTTGAACCGTTCTTGTTGTTGTTATGTCTCCTTGTCATACAAGTTTTTTTTTTGTATTTTATTATTGAGGTTCTTATTAATTGGTTCCTTCTTGTTGTCTTTCTGCTTACAATTCTATCATTAGTTTACGTTATTAGACTGCTTTGTTATCATTCATTTCTCTGTTTTCATTACTTCTCGTTATTATATTTTTGTTATGTTTATTATGTCCTAGTAGGTATCTTGAGCTGGTCTCGTCGCTACTTTACCTAGGTTAGGCTTGAGACTTACTAGGTACCGTTGTGGTGTACTCATACTACTCTTTTGCACATATTTTGTGTAGATGTAGGTACGTTTGCCCGTGCTGGACATTAGTGATTGACTTGCTAGCTGCCTTTCGGAGACTTCAAGGTATACCTGCTCGGCGTCCGTAGGCCTCGGAGTCACTGTCTATTTTTACACTTTCTACTATTTATTTCTTGTCCCTAAATAGTATTGTATTACGAGACTATTAGTACTTTCTTGTAGAGCTTATGACTCTGCTCCACCAGATTTTGGGGAAGTTCTGGCTATTGTACTGTTGAGTTTTATTATAATAGCGTAATGTTGTAATTTGAGGTATTAATATTATGTTCGCTATTTGTCTTAGAGACTAGGTGTCATCACGACATCCTAAGGTAGAAAATTGGGGTCGTGACATGTTCACTACTTGTTGCCTTTACCACTTAAATTTTCGTTGTTAGCTCACATTATAGAGCTGCTTATCTGTCATTTACTTCCTTGATTTCCATTATTAGACTACGCTATATTCTTTTTAACTTTCTTATCCTAGTAGTTGTCTTGACCTGACCTCATCACTACTCTACCGAGGTTAGACTTTATTCTTACTGGATACCGTTGTGGTGTACTCATACTACACTTCTGCATATTTTTGTGCAGATCTAGGAAAATTTTCCCGTGCTGGACGCTAGTGATTGATTAGCTATTTTCAGAGACTTTAAGGTACACCAGCTCGATGTTCATAGGCCTTGAAGTCACCTTCTGCTTTTAAATGTTCTACTATTTATTTCCTGTTCAAAACAGTATTGTATTTCAAGGATGTTAATGCACTCGTTGTAGAGTTTATGACTCAGTTCCACCAGATTTTGGGAGTTATTTGTTAGTTATATCTACTGGGGTTCATTATGATAGTTTAACAGTTTAATTTCATGTTTAAGTTACTGTTTTTGCTATTTTTCAATATATGTTAGGCTTACCCAGTCTTAGATACTAGGTGTCATCACGACATCATAAGGTGAGAGTTTGGTGTCACGACCCAATCCCGCTCGTGATGGCGCCCAACACACTGCTAGGCAACCCCGACCATTTAGACGACCTTGACCGATTAATCACAGAGGATAAATAAATATTCACAACTAAAATACCAAATTAAATGCGGAATTTCTGAAATAATTTCTAACATTCGAAACCCCAAAATAAAAATACTAATCAGCCCACAGAATCTGGTGTCACGAACAAGAGCCTCTAATACAGAATATTCACCTATCACAAGTCTGTCTAGAAAAAATGCGAATAAAAGGATAAAGATATATGGGAGAGATCAAGGCTGCAAACGCCCTGCAACTACCTCGATACTCCCGGATACTGCTGCTCAGCTAAACAAATCCTCACTCACCCTGTGCTGTACCTGGATCTGCACACAAGGTGCAGGGAGTATTGTGAGTACTTCCAACCCAGAAAGTAATAAATATAAATAAAGTCTGAGGATAAGAAATCCCAAATAAACACAAGGTAAAGCTATAAATACAGTAAAACAGCGAAGACAATTATAATAATACCACAACAGATAAAGAGTAAATGACAATTAAAATATGCAATGCAACACATAAACCGGTACTCTCGAGTACCCCGCTGCGGCGTGCAGCCCGCTCCATTAATTTAACGTCGACGGCGCTCACTGGGGGTGTGCAGACTCCGGGAGGGGCCCCTTACGGCCCAAGCGCAATAATAAGCCATCTCGTGGCATCAAACAGGCCCTTGGCCTCATATCAATATCATTATTATACCACTGCGGCGTGCAGTCCGATCCCATACTCAGTCCAAAATCACATAAGCCTTTCGGCACAATAATATAGAAATATTCAGCCCAAACTTCATTTAAAAATATTACTTTAGTTTCTACTTTTAGAAAATGGCTGAGTTTACAAAACAGTGTTAAATACCAGGACTGAGTTCAATATCTAGAAATATGGTAAGAAACCAGTAAAATAATCCCTGAAGGATTCAAGTAGTTGGCACGAAGCCCAATTATGACAATTAATCCATTTTTATAAGGATATCACGAAATTACAATCAATTAGGTAGTAATTTTTATTAAGCGGGACAATCCCCGACGGTGCTCTACCACACGCCCGTTATCCGGCGTGCAAGTCACCTCAACATAGCACTACAATGTGCAAATTCGGGGTTTCAAACCCTCAACACAGCATTTACATTTATTACTAACCTCAAGCTGGCCAAAGTCCTAGCTTGCTATGCCCTTGCCTTTCGAATTTACCTCCTCGTGCGTCGAATCTGACCAAAACCACAACGAATACGTCACAATATGCCAATGGAACAATACCCAATCGAAAACAATCGAAAAACATTGAAACTCCCGAAATTAGCAAAAACCCGAGCCCCGGGCCCACTTCTCGAAAATCAGTAAATTTACCATCAACGGATTCCTTATCTCGCCACGAGTCTATACATATAAAGAACACCAAAATCGGAGTCCAAATGACCCCTCAAATTCCCATTTTTGTTCTCTTAGGTTTCAAGCCCTAAACCACCATTTTTTGACCTTAATTCCTTGAGTTTTCAGTCAAATTTCATGTATTTGCATGATAAAATCGTGTTCTAAGTCCAAGGATGCTTACCTGATCGAAGTCCTTGAATTTCCTCTTCAAAATCGCCCAAAAACTCCCCAAGTCCGAAGTTAAAAATATGAACTCCTTCAAAATTCGCGAAGGAAATAAAAACCTCTTCTGATCAGTTGTTTCCGCATCTGCGGTACCTTTGTCGCTTCTGCGACTACCGCATCTGCGGTAATTATCCGCTTCTGCGGAATCTCCTTAACAATCCAAAACCGCTTCTGCGGTCACTCTTCCGCATCTGCGGCTCCGCAGATGCGGCTCCCCCAACCGCTTCTGCGGAAACAGCACTCAGACCCGAAATTCGCTTCTGCGATCCTCCCTTCGCTTCTGCGTGACCGCACCTGCGGTCCCACAACCGCAGGTGCGAAAATACCAGATACCAGCAGACCTGCAAATCTCCAAACTTCAATTTTCATCCCGTTAGCCATCCGAAATCACCCCGAGGCCCCCGGGACCTCAACCAAAAACACAAACATGATCCAATACCTTATTCAAACTTGCTCCAATCATCAAAACATCTCAAACAACACTAAAACCATCATTTCTCATCGAATTCAAGCCTAAGTTCTTCCAAAACTTCCGAAACACGCATTCGATCAAAAACCCAACCAAAACACCTCTGAATGACATGAAATTTTGCAGACACATCCCAAATCACCTAACGAAGCTACTGCAACTCTCGGAATTCCATTCCGACCCCCGGATCAAAATCTTACCTATCGACCGGAATTCGCCAAAATCCTAACTTTGCCAATTCAAGCCTAATTCTACTCCGGACCTCCAAAATCACTTTTGATCACACTCCTAAGTGACAAATCATCCTCCGAAGCTAACTAAATCATCGGAATTCATATTCGAGCCCTCTAACACAAAAGTCAACGTCCGGTTGACTTTTTCAAAACAAACCTTCCTTAAAGAGGCTAAGTGACTCATTTCCTTCTAGAACCAATCCAAATCAACTCTAACACATCTAATATTGATATTGAAGCATAAAAAATAGAAAATGGGGGAAACGGGGCGGTAACACACGTGACGACGGATTGGGTCATCACATTTGGGGTCATGGCAATTGGTATACTTGTATACCATATTGGTATCATATGGTGCTGGGGATCTTTTTTGCTGCTTAACTTAATGTAATTGGATTGCATTTTTAAAATACTAAAGAATATAAATTATTCAATACTGATTCGGAAATTCTTTTTCTTACCCTTTGTGTCTTGCGTGGAAGTCGGGCATATGGTACCTCTGTACTTTGACTTTAAAAACATCCATCAATTACAACGATTGGCCTATAGATCCAGCCTCTAATCAATGCATATATCGCTATGAATGCATGCACGAAGCTTCCATCTACTTCAGTGTGTAGTCATGTCATTGATCCTGGGTTAGCGTACTCTAACATGTGAAGATATGTCGGTATTTTCTTGTATGACTCACTTGGTGTTCCTCTCAACAATTGCAATACTTTTTCTTTTGATCTCCATGCTTGCATGTAGCTTAAGTCCGTACCATATGCTTTTTGGATGTCTCTCTAGATATTTGTTGGTGTATATATAGTTTTAAGGGTCAACAAGCTTATCTTGTACCATAGCAGCAACAGAAGCTGAGAAATCTTGCTTTTGTTAACAAAATCTCTTATCATTTAAATAATTGTAGACAGAATTGAAATCCGTCA
Organism: Nicotiana attenuata; assembly: GCF_001879085.1. Lineage (NCBI taxonomy): Eukaryota > Viridiplantae > Streptophyta > Magnoliopsida > Solanales > Solanaceae > Nicotiana > Nicotiana attenuata. Next base: position 461,521 of record NW_017670487.1, read on the forward strand.
CTTTGAAAAGTTTTGATACTCGTAGGCTTGATGCTTTAAGGCTTCCATCCACGCAATCAATGGTATACATGTTTATAATAAAAATACAATCATGTGCAGACAAGAACAATGATAAAAATAATGGTACACCCAAATAGTATACTGATATGCTAAATATCTATAATATGGTGCTACAAATCCATTGTAATATTCAAGCTACAGTGATTAAAATAATTATATATTAATGATAAAAAAATGGATGTCAGTAAAAAAACACAGACAAACAAGTACAATTCTATACTCATATACTATACTAATATAGCACACTAATGTTTTATTTTTGTATCATGTTTACTGATAACATCTTTTTTGATAGAATATAAAAACACTATCAGAACAAAGTTTAATGTGATTGTATATAAATTTTAATATGAAAGAATAATCAAGCAGTGCAAATAAGCATATAGTCTTTACTTCAAAAAAATGCAGACGAACCTTTTTGGGCATGATTTATTAACCCGATATTGATATTTTTTCTAATTGCATATTGACTCATAATGAGAATCATGTCCCTTTTTTATTTTTTGATGAATTGGATCAGTTATGATGTTTGCATCATCAAGTTGTATAATGGTATCATCTCCTTCTTGCACATTAAAAGTGATGATCATATCACTGGTTTCAGTTTGTGCAATTTTTGATGAAGTTGTAGCAACATCGACACTGGAGGTGCTTGCACCTATAGTATTTTTAGCAAACGACACACACAGTAGGAGTGTTGTCATCCCTACACTTGATGTTTTTCCTAATCCTTGTAAACACTAACGCTCATATCGCTGCAGATTGTAATTAGTGGATATCCTTGAGCAATAGCATACTAAATAACTATTGTGCTACTAACTTTCTGTAGCTTCTTTGCAATCTCTCTGAGAAGTTGTTCAAATTTCCAACAGGTCTTTATTAGAATTGTATCAACATGAAAATTTATGAAATTATTGTTATCATCGTATTCTCTGCAATGCTGCACCAAAATTGGTATATTCCATGGTTTTACAGAGTCTCAACTTAGATTATAAAATTAAAATTCTTTTATCTCGAAAATCAAATCTCAACAGTGCAAATTTCAGTACTCTTAATGTCAAAAAGTGAATTTGAGCAGGAAATTTTTCCAACTTAAATCAGCTGTTATAATTCAGACCTCCATATGTTCAGATATCCAAATTGACAATACAATTTCAGTTAAAAAACAATTTTTGATTGACACTTTTATACAGCTTGAGCACTAAACTTCTTTTATCTCCAAAATCGAATCTCAACAGTGCAAATTTCAACTCTATTAATGTCAAATAGTGAATTTCAGCAACAAATTTCTCCAAGTCAAATGAGTTGCTATGATTCAAACCTCCAGATCTCCAGATTGAGAATAGAATTTCAGTTCAAAGTTAGGTTTTTCGATGTTTTTACACAGTTTGAGCGCTAAACTTCTTTAATCAAAATCTGAACAACGTGATGTGAATTTGAGTAGCAAATGTTTCACCACCTCCTAACTCAAATCAGCTGCTATGATTCGTATCTGCGGATTGAAAATATTTTTGGTTCAAATAATTTAAGTAGAAAAAAGTTGGATTTTCAACTGATATCTTTCTATTTTTCAGCCTATGCATCGCGATCTTCAAATCTTCAACAATGATTCTGTGATCTACAGTTTTTACTAGTGGAATCTCAGTTTTTATGCGCTAAATTTTGTGAATTTTTTTCAAAATTTGAGCTGCTCTTCTGTTTTTATAGTTAGGGCATTAGGTGTTTGGTCGTTATTTTGGGTTTCAGCGTCTTTTATCAACCCTAAACTCTCTAGGGGCTATTTTTAAGAGGATTTTCTTCCCAAATTCATTGGTAAGCAATTTTAACTAATTTTCAATCAAATTCATTTACTTTCCCCATGAATTTTATCATCAAATCTATGAATTTCAAAGTAAAAATTAGGGGTTTTGGATAGAAATTAGGGATTTTTTAAAATTGAGATTGATATATCGAATTGAGGTCGGATTTTGAAACAAATCATATAACCGAGCTCGGGGGTGAATAGGTAATCGGGATTTGTTTCTAATATAGAATTTTGACCACGTGGACCTAGGGTTAACTTTTGTTGACTTTTTCAATTTAGTTAAAGTTTCAACCTTTTTCATTCGTGGTAGTTTCTAAAGCTTGTTTTGGATTATTTGAATGATAATTGGCTAGATTCGGTTGGTTTGGAGGCTTGTTTCGAAGGAAACTGTGGTTGATTGTTGATTTGATTCCGAAAAGAGGTAAGTGTCGTGGTTAACCTTGACTTGAAGGAAATTTGGACTTGATTGGTCTATTTGCTACTTGATATGCAAGGTGACGAGTGCATATGCATTATCATGGGTTAAGAATGCGGGACGTGCTACTTAATTGCATGATTTCATTCATTCTTTTCTTTATTTTATTCCATGTAATTATCCGTTCCTTGCTTTAATTTCTACTTGCCTTTACTTGTTAAATTCATGCTTCCCTTTGTCACATGCCTTAATTTGTTATAAGTTTCCATGTACACATGCCATTATTTATTGACCGCCTTTACTTGCTTATTGCTTTTATATGTTGTTAGTTAGCTGCTTTTACTTGTCTTATATCTTTACTTGTTTAATTGCCTTACTTGCTTCCATTTCACTATACTGTGTATATTAAACTGTCTTAGAGATTTCATTGCTTTAGTTCCCTTTTTGCATTACATTGTGAGATATGTCGTAGTTGGTTTTAGTGTCGTACATATATAATATATTTTTGGGATTGGATTGTACACTGCAAAGGTATTGATATGATATTTAGGATCGGGTTGCACGCCACAACGGTATTGATATGATATTTGGGATTGGGTTGCACACCACAACGGTATTCGTATTGTATATGGGATTGGGTTGCATGCCGCAACGGTAGGGTTTATATATGTGCGGATCGGATTGCGCGCCACAACGGACAAGTTATATTACAGTTGTTTTTGGTTGTTGATTCTATTTCCTTGTTCTATGGTGAAACTGAGCATAGATGATATTCTGGGGACCTCTGTGTCACGACCTAAAATCCAAACCTATAGTGATGGAGCCTAACATATAACTAGGCAAGCCAACATAATATAGCAACTACGCATTTGAATTAAAAATATGATTTAATAAGTTCAACAGTGTCAAGTCTCTTAAATAACTGATAAAAACAACTGCAAGTCAACTACAACAATCCCAAAATCCTGGTGCCACCAAGTACATGAGTTACTAAGTGTCAACATAGTCTGAAACTCTAGAACAACAGTCTGAGAAAAATAGAAACAATACTGGGAAAAAATGAAAGAAAGGAGAGTCAACATATGCGGGCATCATAGCAGCTACCTCGAAGTCTCCGAATAGGTACTTGCACCACTCTAGCAATCAGTGCATCCAGATGTACCTGGATCTGCACACGAAGTGTAGAGTGTATTATGAGTACAACCGACCCAATGTACTCAATAAGTAGCAGGACTAACCTTAGGCTGAAAGCAGTGACGAGCTCAGAAAGATACAATCCGAATCAAAATAATGACGGCACATATATAACAATATAATGACAGTAATAACTCAGAGAAATTTCCGCATTCAGCTCGTACAGAGTACATAAATTTAGGCATGCCTTCAAGTTCATCTATTTAAACCTAACACTGATAAAATATGCCAAATACAGCTAGCATGAGGAATGTTACATCTCTATGCCTACATGTCAAATGTAATGTATCATAGTGATAATCCCAAGTACTCACACTCTTAGAGTACTCAATCTGTCTATCTCATTTCTCACTCATCACACACAATCACTCAGTACTGTACGGGTGTCTGGCATCAATGCCCCTCACCAAAGCACGTGTATATAAATCATTGTGCATGCGCTCATTGCTGGTATGTAAGACTCCGGAGGAGGGGATCCTGCCCAAGCGCTAATATAAAGCCTATAAGGCCTGCTGCGGCGTGCAACACGATCCATAATAATAAATAAGCTAATAAGGCATCCTGCGACGTGCAGCCTAATCCAAAATACACTCACAATCTGGCTCTCATGCCCAAGTCAGTCATCAGTCTCTCCAATCTCACATGCTCACAAGTCCCATACCACTCAGCCCAAATAATGATAACATTATATAACAGTAAATGATAAATGAGACAGAGATATGATATGCATATGAATAAACATGACTGAGTGCATAATTGCAGTTTAAGCTAATAACTCAATAGTAGAAATAACCTCAGTGGCTCCCAACAGAATAAGCGCATATCCTAAACATGATTTCTAACATGAATCACATCTCAATTACTCTAACACATATATGAATTACACGGATAAAACAAGACTAGATAACTACACAATACCACATAATCAACCGAGTCATAATTACCACGGTGCACACCCACACGCCCGTCATCTAGCAAGTGCATCACCTCAACACCAACCATATAACACGTATTCCAGGGATTCATACCCTCATTACAAAGTTTAGAAGTGTTACTTACCTCAAAGTGCGCAACTAAATGCTCCAACAAACCTCCTCGTGAATCGGCCTTCGAATAACTCGAATCTAGTCAGAAAAAACTTAATATAATCAATACAAACTATAGAAATCGTTCCCATACGATAAAGCTATGTTCTTTAACTAAATTCAAAAATCCAACCCAAAAAGTCAACCTCAGGCCCACATCTCGAAACTCGGCAAAATTCACAAAATCTGAATATCCATTCAATAACGAGTCGAACCATACCAAAACCATTCAATTCCAACCACAAATGACCCTCAAACCACCAAATCTTACTCTCCAATGCCTAGTCCAAAATCCCCAAAATTTCACCTCATAAACACATAATCTAGGTGGCAAAATCAATGGTATTCAATATTAATGGACAAAAGCGATCAAAAGTTGATTACCTCTTGATTTGTAGTGAAATACCTCAGAAAAAGCGCCCCTAGCCGAGCTCCACAAGTCAAAATATGAAATAATACTCTAACCCATGATTTGAGATTTTAAAACATTCTGCCTAGGTACTCTTCTTCGCGAACGCAAAAATTGTCTTGCGTTCACGAAGCACAAATATATTCAGCTGCAAAATCCTCCTTCACGAATACAATATACCTGTAGCGAATGTGATGAACTCTGAGCCAATGCCTACACGAATGCAACCCCTCTCCCGCGAACACGTAAGGTAAAAGTCTGGTGCCCAAGCCGGTCTCATCGTTTTACGCGAACGCAGAAACCCTCTCGTGATCGCGATGAACAGACCCACTCAACCTTCATGAATGCAAAGAAAAAAACTTCCTTTCCCTGAACAACTCTACGTGAACGCGGTCTCTTCATCGCAAACGCGATAAGACTGCAGCAGACACCAGATTAGCAGTTCTATTATGCCAAAACGCAATCCGAAATCCATCTGAATCTCACCTGAGGCCCCGAGACCCCATCCAAACATACAAACACATCCTAAAAAATCATACGAACTTAGTCAAAGCCTCAAATCATATCAAACAACATCAAAAATATGAATCGCACCCCAATTCATGCCTATTAAAACTAATGGATTTCTAACTTCTACAATCGATACCGGAACCTATCAAACTAATTCCAATTGACCTCTAATTTTACACACAATTCATAAATGACACAGCAGACCTATTACAACTTCTAGAACAAAAATCTGAGTGAGGTATCAACAAAGTCAATTCTCGGTCAAACTTCTCAACTTTCCAACTTTCGCCAATTCAAGCCAAAACGACCTACGGACCTCCAAATCAATATACAAACATACTCTTAAGTCCAAAATCACCATACGAAGCTATCGGAACCATCAAAACACCATTCCGAAGTAATTACTCATAAGTCAACATCTAGCCAACTCTTTCAACTCAAGCTTCCAACCTACGACCTGCTTGATCCCACAAAGTGCCTTGTCAATCTTGTACACATGATCAGGACATTCCTTTCTTTCAAATCCAGGAGGTTGCTTGACAAACATTTCTTCCTTTAGATAGCCATTGAGGAAGGCACTCTTGACATCCATCCGATGGAGTGAATTTTATGTAAGCAACAAAGGCTATAAGGAGTCTAATTGCTTCCAATCTTGCACTAGAGCAAAAGTCTCATCGTAGTCTATTCCATCCTCTTAACTATACTTGAACCAACAAACTTGCCTTGTTCCTTGTAACTGTTCCTTCTTTATCAAGTTTGTTTCTGAAGAGCTATTTAGTGTCGATCATTATTCTGTCCTTGGGTCTTGGTAACAGATGCCAAACTTGACTTCTCTCAAATTGGTTGAGTTCATCTTGCATTGCATTCACCTTATCTGGAACCTACAAAGCCTCAAAAACATTGTTAGGTTCAAAAAGAGACAAGAAAGCATCAAAAGCACATAAATTCTTTAAATAAGATCTTGTTTTGATTCCAGAGGTTGGATCAATGATTATGTTTCCAATGGGATGAGAACTTTGATACTTGTAAGGTTTCACAACCACCTGGTTTTCTCTAGATGTTCTTTCATTATTTTGTTCCCGAGGAATAGGTTCCCTCGAGGTTTGAGGGTCATTTTCCCTCTGGTCAGTTCCCCTGCCAGGTTGCCCTGGGTGGAAGGACCTAGTCATTACATGTTCCTTCTTCTGGAGTAGCTTCAGTCTGGACTGTGGTTTCAGCATTTAAATTTCTTATCAGCCCGATCTTTTTATCATCTTGTTCCTGCCTCTAAAAACGAATGTCATTTTCATAAAAAACATGTACATTTTCTTCTACTCACATAGTTCTTTTGTTATATATCTTGTATGCTTTACAATGTGATGAATATCCCAAGAATACTCCATCATCACTTCTGGGATCAAACTTTCCTAGGGAATCTTTTTCATTATTGTGCACAAAGCACTTGCATCCAAATGCCCTAAGATAGGATATATTTGGCTTTCTCCCTTTTACGTAACTCATAGGGAGTTTTCCCAACAAGAGGTCTAGTCATGCACCTATTTATGATGTAGCATGCAGTGTTCATAGCTTCTGCCCAGAAGCTATAAGGCAATTTACTAGCAAGTAACATGGTTATAGCAATTTCCTCCAAAGTCCTATTCTTTCTTTCAACTACTCCATTTTGTTGTGGAGTACTAGGAGCATAAAAATTATGATTTATGCCATGCTCATCATAAAATTCAGAAAATTTAGCATTCTCAAACTCAGTACCATGATCAGATATAATTGATGCAAGTTGATTACCTAGTTGTTTTTGAGTTTTTCTAACAAATGAAGTGAACATGTCAATACTTTATCTTTAGATGTTAAAAATAGTGTCCAAGTAAATCTAGAGTAATCATCAACAAGCACCATAACATATCTCTTACCATCTCTGCTCATTGTCCTCATTGGTCCCACATATCCATATAGACCAGTTCCATCGACCTGGTAGCACTCACCCTTTTTCTTGCTTTTGAAAGAGGATCTTACTAGCTTCACCCTTGCACAAGCCTCACAAACTTTATCTTCCTTGAACTTAATGTTAGGCAGCCCTATCACCTAGTCCTTGGAGACTAGTTTGTTGAGTTGACTTAGACAAGCATGTCTATGTCTCTTATTCCAAAGAAGGGGATCATTGTCCATGACTCTCAAGTAAGTGAGTTCATTATCTGAGAGTGTAGACAGATCCACCACATATATGTTGTTCACTCTTTTTCTTGCAAATCTATTTTGTCAGTGGTAAGATTAAACATAAACCATGTTGTAGAGTTGAATGCTACCATGTTTCCTCTATCACACAGTTGTGATATACTTATCAAGCTATATTTTAGTTCATCTATCAGGTAGACATTCTAAATTGAGTGAGAATCATATTTGCCTACCTTGCCAACTCCAATGATGTCACCTTTCTTTCCATTTCCAAAGGAGACATTACCTCTTTTAAAGGCCACAGGTGAAAAGAACTGGTTTTTGTTCCCTATTATATTCTTTGAGTACCACTATCTATGTACTATATTTGGGTGCTCTCCTTCACTTGGACCTGCAAAAGGAAATTAGGGGTTAGTTTTAGAAGCCCAAACTAGTTTGGGTCCCTTTCTATAGGCAAAAGGATAAATCATATTCTTTTTTGCCCAACTTGGCAGCCTATTTTTTCCTAGAATATTTTTTTTGTTCCTTAGACTTGCATTTTCTTATGCAACACTTTCATTCTTACAGTGTCCAGTGTTACCACAGTGAGTGTAAATCTTAATCTCAGGGAGTGTGAGGTACTTGCTTTTGGAATTCCATTTAGGTGCTGAGTTCCCAAAGCCAAGTCCCCTTCTGTTCTACTATGGTGTTCTTGTAGCCATAAAAGTGCATCAGAGGACCTATTCTATTTGCGTGTTCTATCCCGCTCATGCTTAACCTTAGATAAGTCCTCTTTCAAAGCTCTTACCTATTCATCCCGTTTATATAATTCATATTTTGCCTTTCCTAAGTCTTCTTCTAGTGTGAGTTGTGTCACACTAGCTATCTCTTTACATGTTCCTAACTTTAGTTTCAGATTTTCAGATCTAAGTTCTAAGACAGTTGTATAAAGTGCATGAACCTGGTTCTTTAAAATAATATTTTTATTTTCAGTTTCACAAGCCCTAAGTTCCAGGTTTTTGTACTTTGCTTTCAAAATGACACACTCCTTTGATAGTTGTTCCTTTTCAGTATTAACATCTTCAAACTCATCAATTAACTCCATCAGTAATTCAGATTATCTTTCTTTTGAAGGACACTTATCTTAGGTTCTTCATCAGATTCTCCAATAGCCATTAGAGCTCGTTCATCATCATCATCAGAACCCTCATCTGAGCGATATTCCCAAACATCGACCATTGCTTTGGTTGATCCCTTGTTGTTGCTTTTCTTGGGATGAACCCGTTCCTTCGTTCAGCTCTTTTTTTCATTTAATCTCCCACAAAGTATAGTTTTTGATCATGTGATCATGCTTTCCGCATTTATAGCACCCATCATTTACCTGCTTCTCTGGAGATTTAGCCTTGCTCTAGCTTCCACTTCTTGAAGAACATTTTCCTCTCCTTAGGTACTTCTTAAAGTCTTTGGTTATCATTGTCATTTTATCATCTTCTAAATCAGAACCTTCAGTGATTTGAGTACCAGAATCCTTTACTTCTTAGGTAAAACCATCTTCATGGTTTGCCTCCTAAGTTCATAAGCTTTGAGATTTCCAATCAACTAATCCAAAGGAAGTGTAGCAATGTTCTTTGACTCCAGAATGGAAGTGATCTTGCTTTCCCATGTGACTAGTAAAACCCTAGTTAGGATCTTCTCAACCTTTGCTTCTTCAGAGATAATCCTTTTAAGAGACTTTAATTCATTTGTCAAGGTAGTGAACCTTGTGTACATCTCCTGAATGGTGTCTCTATCCCTTATGGTAAAGTTTTTATATTGTGAAAACAGCATGGTTCCTCTTGATATTTTCAGCTGAGTTGTTCCTTTATGGGTCACACGCAGTGTGTCCCATATTTGCTTGGCAGTAGAGCAGCCTTGGATTCTACGTACTCATCAAGAACAAGTCCACAGACTAGCCATTTCTTGGCTTTAGCATTTTTCTCTCACTTTTTCAAATCATCAGCAGTGCAGTCAACTCTTGTCTTTAGGACATCCTCACCTTCAACATTCTTCTTTAGTGGTGATGGTGGACCATCAGTGATTATATTTCATAGCTCATAATCTTCTGCCTACAGGTGATCTCTCATTCTTGTTTTCTACCATGAGTAGTCTTGGCCACTGAAGAATGGTGGCCTAGTAGTGGATTGCCCATTCCAATTTTCAGGTGGTGCACTCATCTTGATCTTTTTCTAAGGTATTAGACTCTTCAAGGATAACCCGCTCTAATATCAATTGATGTTTTATACTTCAATAGAACACAAGAGGGGAGTGATTTGTGTGATGTCCAATTTTCGCGTGTGCTGGATAATAGAAGGACATGATTTGTCTATGCATTCCTTAAACTATAGCTACAGAATGAGTAATGCAGAAAGTAAAGAACACAAGTATTTTTACGTGAAAAACACCTGGCTCAATAGGTGAAAAACTACGACCTACTTTCCAGTAGGATTTTCCCAAACACTTCTCTATAACTCTGAGCCAAACAATAATATTTAGGCAAAATGCCTTAATACCCCCCTAAACTTGTCGCGAATTATTAGTTTCCTCCCCAAACTATCTCGGGTTTGAATTACCCCCCTACACTAGGATAAGTGAATTCAAACC
>NW_017670487.1:471805-530643 GCF_001879085.1 Nicotiana attenuata
CCCCCCCCCCCCGGGTCTCATACACCTAGTTAAGTGTATGTACGCGCGATACATCTGGACAATATTTCTTATTTGTACTCCATGTAGGACAAATAAAATGATATTAAATTTTTACACTAATAACTAAAGAAAAAAAGTGAGAAAAATGAAGAAAGGGTAAAAGGCAGGCAAAACGTTAGAAGTAAAACATTTTGCCTTTCATTTTTCTCTAAACCCTTCTCTCTCTGTCAAAAAATTTCTCAAATGTCTCTCCCAATGTCACTTCTATTTACATTGAAATTTTCAATTTACGATCTCTAAATATCTGATAATCGAGTTTTGGTGAGTTGTTGAACCTATGTTGTTGGTTTTGTGGTTTAATCTATGTCAGTTTTTTCCAATAGAGTAGAATAAGATTTCAATTGTGGTGTATTTCTGATCGTTTGTGATTTCTTCTCCAGTCATCAAGCTTTTTCAATGGTCTTCTCCAACTATTTCAAACAGACAAAACCAAAAGGTTAGGGATTTCAAGCTTTACTTTTAGATTAGGGTTTTGTGATATATAACAAAGATGAATATCTTTGCTTTCTATCTTCTATTTTGTTGAGTTAAGGCTTTAAAAATTGAACTTTTTATGTGTAAAATCAGTAATTTTGTGCATGGATGGAGTGTAGGGTTTTCTGTAATAATTTGCAAAATTTAGGGGTTTCTTATTTTTATATTTTGGGGTAGTCTGCACGTACGTTTAGAGAGACTTTGACCAAGTATGCTGTAAAGAAAGGGGTTCAACTAGACAAATATAAGAATGAGCCACGTAGAGTTAGGGTAAAGTGCAAAGATAGTTGTCCTTGGATGATATATGCTAGCAAGGAAGGTTGGAGTTCAAATTTCACAGTCAAGACATATAATCATAGACATAAATGCCATAAGACTAACGTCAACTTTCTTTGCAATTCTAAATATCTAGATAATCATTATAAGGAGAGGATTATTTCACAACCTACCATTAAAGGGTAAAAAATACAAGATCTTGTCAGGGAAGACTTTGGTGTGTATGTGGGTAAGGCTATTTGTTTAAAGACAAGAAAAATTATTTTGAAAGAAGTCATGGGAGATCATATTGCTGTGTTTGGTAGACTTTTTGACTATAGAGATGTGCTTCTACAAACAAATCCCAGTAGCACATGTGTAGTTAAGGTAGCTGATTTAGAAGATGGTAAGAAAGAGTTTATAAGCTTCTATATATATTGCTGCTATGAAAAGGGAATTCATGTAGGGTTGCAGAAAGTGTATATGACTGGATGGTTGTTTTTTGAAAGGGATATACAAAGGAGAATTATTAGTTGCAATTGCTAAAGATGGAAACAACCATATGTTTCCCATAGCATGGGCCGTTGTTGGGACTGGAAAAAAAAAAAAGGAAACATGGACATGGTTTATGAGGATATTGCAAGAGGACTTATAGCTTAGAGATGGAAATGAGGTCACTATAATCAGTGACATGCACAAGGTATGATACCATACTGTTATTTATTGCTTTTTTACTGTTTTTATTGTTATTTATTATTTCTTTTTCTTTTGTAGGGTTCGGTTAGTGTTGATGAAGAAGTATTTCCAGCTTGTGAGTACAGAATGTGTGCAAGACATATTCTATCAAACTGGTAAAAAAAAATGAAGGGGAATTGAGAGAAGGAAGAGGTTTTGGAGTTATGCTAGAGGAACATTTGAGGCCGAATTGAAAAAGAGGCTTGATGAATTAAATACATTGGGTCACAATATTGTTGAAGATCTTATTTCATACAACAAAGAAAGATGGTGCAAAATCTACTTCAAAGAATTCTCCGAATGTGACAGTGTGGACAAGAATATGTCGGAAAGTTTTAATGCGTGGATATTGGGAGCTAGACACAAGACAATTGTATCAATGCTATAAGAAATTAGAGTCAAAGTCATGATAAGGATAGCTAAGATGAGGGCCTTTGCTGAAACTTGGGTTGATGGGATATCTCCAACGGCATTAAAGAACTTCAACACTAATGTGGAGAAGTCAATGAAGTGTAAGATTCATTGGAATGGAGAACATGGCTTTGAAATTATGGAAGGTATATTTAAGTTTATTACTTCTATTGCTTTATGGAGTTATATTTAAATTTTTTCTCATAATTTTAGCAAGGTTTGCATAGCAGCAGATTAGTTACCACACCTATAGTGATGAATTCCGCAGAAGTTAACATATGATATTGGGTATAAGCCTAGCAGGTCTTTGAAGTGGAAAGAAAAGCTAGCTATTAGTCAAAGACAACTCCAAATAAAAAGTACTATGCATAGAGTCCAAAAAAAAAAGAGCAAAGGCTATTAAGATTCAAACAAGATCTCAAATTGGAAAATCTCCATCCAAATAAACAACATAGATTTGTTCTCTGATTAAGTTAGCTTTTTTGGTGTATGCTTGGTATGTAATCAGATAATTACAACTTTCTTTTTTATAGTATTTTGTGTAGCTGTCCGATTTTTAGGTAAACATCTCTTTTGTGATGTCCAGATTTTTGTTGCTATCCAGTTTTGCTACGCAAACTTGCAATTTCCAGTGGCAGTAACTATATTTCAAGTTATGAAATAATGAAAACCAAGGAGTACTTCCAATTTCAATTAACCACATTAGCTTAATTTATCCCTTATTTACTAATACCATAGATCTAAGCAATCAAAAGAAAAGAACCAATTTTTAATTGTTACTGGAAGAGTTCTTGAAGAAAGGTCGATCTAGGCAGTCTATGTAACAACCATAAACTAAGGAAAGAAAGCATTTGGCCATACAGTAATGTTGTGATTATCATGAAAATTAGGAATAATCGTCTCATAAGATATCCTATGCTCTAAATATTATAATTCATTCTATTATTTATCAAATACATAGACACCAATTAAAACTAGATTAAATTGGACACCAACCAAAATACAACATCACATTGCATACTACACTAATACATAAACTAATCTTCAATGTCCTTCTCCACTTTAGCTCTTGCTCTTGTTTTTTTCTCTTCATCAACAAACCCAAAATAACAACATTAGCTTGTTTTGGAAATTCCAGTTTGTACCACTAAAAAAAATTATAAGCGTTATGACCTTTAACCTGCACAAAAAGCACAACTATCAAATTTTTTAATGGAAAAACCTTGAACAAACCCAACATATATTATAATCAATTTCAACCTTCTAAATATTATTTTATCATACCTTATACTTGTTTTTACAACCAAAAAATCTTCTTCCCGGGTTGTCATTTGACCATGAGATTTTTAAATGTGATGGATACCCAAATTTACAAAGTAGGTTCATCTTCAATGTCTTGGAGAAAACCGGGAAACTTATACAAAAAGAAAGAGCAATAGTTATGCTTCAATGGAGGAACTTATAAAGAGGAAGAAATAAAAGAATAACCATTAGGAATATGAAAAAAATACAAGGAAAATGTTGATTAGGGTTTTTTTTACCGTTAGAGCTGATTAGGTGGCCATTTTTATCCACCCTCAGCGCCAAACACCATTTGAGATCACTTCTTGTGCCATGTGACAGCCCGGGGGGGGAGGGGGGGGGTAATTCAAACCCTAGATAGTTTAGGGAGGAAACTAATAATTCGCGACAAGTTTAGGGGGGTGTTAAGACATTTTTCCTAATATTTACAAACTCTTGCAAACCTAATGATTAACTTTAACCCTTGTAGCAACACGCCACAGGCTATTGCGACTGCTTCAAGTTAACTTTAACTTGAACAATACAACTCAAGTACCTAGTACAGATGCTTCTAAGGAAAAGTTGAGAGGTACAACTCAAAAGCTCCTACGAAAATTGAATTAGAATAAAAGACAGACATATGGAACTGGTTCATCAATCTGGTTCATGCAGCTTCGCACTCTTGAAACTCACAAAAATTGCTCCCAAAGTGCCTTGCTATTTTGCTCTCAATTCTAGTTAACTTCAGTATATGTGTGTCACCTATAAAAGAGAACACCACTGATATATATAGAGTTAGTAGGATTAGGATTAACTAGGAACCTGATGCTAAACTCTTCCTTGGTAGAAGAGTTCTAGTTAACTTCAACTTCTAACTCTTATCTTATCTTGGATAAGTTCTCTTCAAGTAAGGAGTCATGCTCCTAATCAAATATGCAATCTTTTCGTTCATGGAGAAATAACCACTTATAGTTATATCTTGCATGTATATCCCTTTTACTTGATTCTGACCGTAACCTGTGTACATTATCCATGAACCTGGTTCACGCGTGTGTTCCTTTGTCAATCGTCACAAACAAAACTGCTCAAGCCAACAATGACTTAATGCGTCGAAGTCATAGCTTTGCCTAATTAGCTGTTTAGCTTCCAAGTGTGTGATTTCTTTAGTTAATTACTCCACAAAAAACGTACTCCATTCCTATAAGTTAAGACATGCCTAACTAGGCTACTCGCCTACTCCAATCTATGTGGACATGACTCATCCCTCCAAATATGTGTAAACAATACATTAGAGCCACTTTAAAATGTATTAATCCATACAACTCATTGCACTTTAAAATTCTCGCCGGTCACTACATTGAATTTTTTAAGCATTTCCAAAATTAAGAATAAAATTTATTTGTGTGTGAACGTTAACTAAGTATCGATGGTCAAACCAACTATACCATCGATACATAATCACTTTGTCCTTTTTTTATATATATAAAAATTATCCCTCCAGTGTCAGGGAATTTTAATTAGTGGTTCTTCACTCAAAGGCAACGTTTTAAAAGGCGGGGCGTAAGGCGTGGCGTTTTACCTCTGACGAGGCGAGTCGTAAGCCCTGAGACAAGGGGCGTAAGTCCCACAAATTTTTAAACTTTACAATTTCAAAAATTTTAAAATAGTATAAAATAAAAAATAATTATAAAAATTACATTAAAATCACAAAATTATAACAGATAATCTATTTAAAATATTTATAAAGTATAACTCAACTATGAATAATACGAAAAGTATGACATATATCATAATATGCAAATTAGTTGCAACGTCATTACAACTCAAACATCAAAAGTAACGTATTCGATACGAAATCTTATATGTATCTCTTAAGGAGTGATGAATCTTGAAAGAATTTCGATATTACAATTTGATATTTTTCTTAAAATTACTCCTTTTATTTAATATGCTTTCTATTTGAAAGAGAATTTATATAAAAACATATTTTCACAATTTCAATATGGTTCTCTAGCATCATTTATTTTTAAGTTTCAACAAGGTAATAAAGTGTTGCTCCAAAACGCACACGCAAGTATACGTGGTCGAGAAGTAATATAGGATTATAAGTCCAGACATCGTACCCACAGGGACTTGTGATTAACTATCAACTAAATTAAACCAAATAATTAATCTATTCAAGCGAATTCCTAAAGTATGAATATTTAACTAAAATTAAACTAGAGTAACAAATTAAGAGATCAAAGAAAACAAGTTGGCGAATTATAGAGACAGATTCAATGTGAGTGAATATTCTAGAGTTATGGGTTAGCTAACAATCCCGTTGAGTTTTCAATTTAAATCGTCTAATTAATTTATCTGGTTTATTAATTGACAGGGTTAATATTGCTCGTAGCCTTCTCGCGAAGTACAACTCGCCTATTCAAGCTAACCTAACGCCTATATTCCTATGGAATTAGGATTAAAAATAATACATTTATAATTCCCGTATAATAACCAAGCAAGGCGATTAGGTATATTCCTATCCTAACCGCAAATCCGCTCCCCCTAAGAGTTAAGATCTTGCTCTACTCAATCTTATATGCAATCTAGAATTTCCTCTCCCGAGTTCAATCCTAGATTCGTAGATAGTATTCAATTGGTGATCAAGCAATCAAATAATTAAGCGCAAGATTGAATAAATAAACCAATATGATAAAATAATAAGAACAATTCAAGCTTCAAACTACAACGTTCATGTAGCATCCAAAACTCTAGAACAAAGAAACTATGAAATTAAAGGAAGAGAAGAGAAGAAAAACTAGTTAGAAGCCTCCTCCAAGCGTGGTGTTAGATATCACCAAAAGTGGCGTCCTCTCCCGTCCAAAATTCACTCTAAAAAGGTTCTCTCATGTATATATACCAAGTAGGTTTGGGCCCAAACAATTATACCTTCTCCAATGTGAAAAAGGACACTTTTCCCGGGTGAGTTGCGCGAGCTCGCGCATGACTTCGCGCGTTCTTCGCGCGCCATTCTGCCTCAGCTCCCTAATACGCGCGACTTCGCGCGTTCTTCGCGCGTTCCGTTCCGAATTTGAAAAAACGTAAAACATGAAAGTTGTAGACCTTTGAGTTAGGTTTCCAACCATATATTGTGGAGCCAAAATAGAGCTATGAGTAAAAAGTTATATCTATTTTACTAGACAGTGCGCAATCTGCCTACTGAAGTCTTTGTTTACTCTGACTATCATCCGTTGACCCCCAAACGCGATCCCGGCTCGTATCCTTGGGCTTTTACTCAAACTTCAAAGCTCCAAATCACTTGAATTCATTCCATAATATCTACATAGCTTGGAATCACTACTACAAGGCGTAAAACACACAGTTAGTGCAAAACACTAGCGATTAAAGCTCAAACTCAATTAAAGTGCAGTAAATTAGAGTGTAATAAGCGACTAAAATACGTAATTATAGCCTATCATCAGCACCCCACACTTAAACCATTGCTCGTCCTCGAGCAATCAAACTACACTTTATAAAGACACGACCTTTTTAAACAATTCTCCTAACTTATCATACCAAGAATATTTAAAATAGACTAAGCACAAGAGTGTAACATCTTCACCTCAAGATTTGACTCACAAGTACCGCATTATTCGCAACTCACCCACTTACTCTAACATAGAGGTCAATGACATTACCTTTCCTTCATGAATCAAGTGCCCTCACACAACTAGCGAGAGTAGTCCCACACAATAAAATTTAAGAACACTTAGGAACTCAAGATAGAAAGAATTCACTCACTCTCAGAAATAACATTCATATGCCACAAAAGATGCACCATAGGCTTGCCCGTAGTGTATTACTCTACTAATCGAGCTCATTCAGTCTAGGATCAAGTAGGACTTTATTTGGTTGTAATGTAGGCTAAGGGACGGGTAGGATACATTTAGATATAAGAGTGACTACACCTCCCTAAGCACTTTAATACATATACTTTAACATTCAAAACTCCATACTTATGTCAAACCATAACTCCACCTTCACATCAATATATATTAACTCACCACTTTTTTAAGCACAATTACATCAAGAGTCACCACTATCAAATATTTTCACAGCAGTACAACTATCTTTTTTTTTCAATTCAAGTGGCTCTTACTTTTTTCAAAACAGTGCACCTTTCTCCTTATTTCATTAATTCCACTCAAAAGCCAAACCAACCACCCGATACTTTAACTTTTACAAAGTTCATAACAATTCAAGTGCATCATGAGAGGTGAAAATGTTCAAATAGATGGTTAATTCAAACAAATGAGTAAGGATTGTAATGTGGTTGTCAAAGAAACAGGATAACAGGCTCAAAGGGATTAACTATGATACATAATAATTAGGCGGGTAAAATATTTATATGGCTCAACAAAGAAACGCCTATATCACTTCCAAGACTGAACAAAACTACTATTTCGCTTTGTAAACACACGGGGCAAGTTCTAGACATCGAATGCAATGCACAGAATAACACAAAACCTTACACACACATGGCACATAACTCACTCAGGATTGGACTCATCAAGACACTCTAGTCAAAGAAGTTAAGCAAAGTTAAGATCATACAATTTAAGGTACTTATACAAGAGTCAAAAATTGAGCCTAAGCGTCACAACTAAAGTACTCACTATTCTCAAGGCATGACAAA
The DNA here is from genome assembly GCF_001879085.1 of Nicotiana attenuata. Taxonomy (NCBI): domain Eukaryota; kingdom Viridiplantae; phylum Streptophyta; class Magnoliopsida; order Solanales; family Solanaceae; genus Nicotiana; species Nicotiana attenuata. The sequence goes on from NW_017670487.1 coordinate 479,700, forward strand.
GTTAGAAGATATTGATTCAATTCAATTCACATCACCATGGCTTCTCTCCTAAAAAAAAATAAAACTACCCACACCCGGTTCAAACAAAACCCTTGGAAAAGAACCGGGGCACAAAGAAAAACCAAGAGGGAATTGCTACACTATCTACAAGGAAAATCTTTTTGTCCTTTCTCTTTAGACATACATCCTTCAAGAAAACTGTCTAGGAGATCCATCGTCGGGAAAAGTCTAATTTTTTTTTTCGTTTTTCTAAAAAAAAATATTCAATTAAACTAACACAACTAAAATAGCATAGAAAGTCACTCAGACAATCTCCCCACCCCACACTTAAAATTGTGCAATGTCCTCAATGTACACTATAAATAATAAGAGGGTAAAAGAGACTCCCTGGTAGGCCAAAGGCCGAAGAATTAGCAGCTCACGGGATACTCAGACTTCTCCCACGTATGATCCCATGTGCGGGTACCTCACACAAAGTTTCAACCACCTGCTTGCTTTTACACATGCCTATTAGCTTTGACTCCATGCTCCTACTCCTACAAAACACAAAAATAATACTATAAAAGAAATAACACAATAAAAAAAATAAACAAAAGAAAAAAATAAAAAATAAAATTGGGTTGCCTCCCAACAAGTGCTTGATTTAACGTCGCGGCACGACGCCATCACTTTCATCACTTTTCCTTCAACTTTGAGGATATAAATTGCGTCCCCAATTTTGCATCAATTTTTCTGTCACGTTCCTGGGGCGGTGGTATGAAAATAAAGGAACCAGTAAATAATATCGCATCTTGCACTTCTTGACTTTTAAGTGCGGGATGTCGTTTTGTCTCCTTGGCATCACAAATTTCAGAATATAAGCACTTTGTCCCTCATCCATTGACTCCTTCATATGCTCGACTGGATCAATTCTCATGTCACCAACCAAACACAATGTTGAAAAATATTTAGAATGAGGTCCAATACGCTCTAACTCCAAAATTGTATTATTTTTGACATCCTCAATATTGCACTCTTCATCATCAACCTTGGCAACATCAATAAAAGCATGGTCTAATGATTGGTATTCTCGTTTTAGCTCCTCAATTTGGCCTACAAGATCTTTTTCAGCTTCACACAACTCATCACTAAATTGTTAGGCGTTACACGCATCAACTTTTGCACTCAATTGAGCCTCTAAGTCGTGAATAGAACTTCCAAATTGATCGATCTCTTGTTCCAATTCAGCTCTTCCTTCTATAAACTGTTGCATCTCATTCATAATTTTCTCACGGAAACCTCCATATTCCTCTAATAATTTCTCGTGCATATCAAGAATGCAAACATCGTGTTCTACATCATCCAATTCGTTACTCCTGTCAAACTCACAAGAATTATTAGAATCAACATAAGAAGGGATTGGAGTAGGATAACAACACTTAGGAAAATTATTCCAATTTCCATCACAAATAGTACAGGATGGAGATGGTGCACACAACTCGGTATTTGGAATATTTTTATAATATTGCAACAAGTGAGGTCCTTTACAATATGGACAAGGATCACAAAAACAAGAATACTTACTATCCCACCACTTTTCGTTCAAAGATGCCATGTAAAATATATATATATATATATATATATATATATATATATATATATATATATATATATATATATATATATATTGCTAACTACACTAAACTAAAGTTAAAAACTCAAATAGATAAAAAGTAAAAATATAATCTAGTAAAATAGTTAATTTCTAAGTCCCCGGCAACGGCGCCAAAAACTTGTTGCTCCCAAATGCACACGCAAGTATACGTGGTCGACATGTAATATAGGATAGTAAGTCCAGATATCGTACCCACAGGGACTTGTGATTAACTATCAACCGAATTAAACCAAACAATTAATGAAGTATGAATATTTAACTAAAATAAAACTAGAGTAACAAATTAAGAGATCAAAGAAAATAAGTTGGCGAATTATAGAGACAAATTCAATGTGAGTGAATATTCTAGAGCTATGAGTTAGCTAACAATCCCATTGAGTTTTCTACCTAAATTGTCTAATTAATTTATCTAGTTTATTGATTGACGAGGTTAATATTGCTCGTAGCCTTCTCCCGAAGTACAACTCGCCTATTCAAGCTAACCTAACGCCTATATTCCTATGGAATTAGGATTAACAAGAACGCATTTATAATTCCCGTATAATAACCAAGCAAGGCGATTAGGTATATTCCTATCCTAACCGCAAATCCGCTCCCCCTAAGAGTTAAGATCTTGTCTACTCAATCTTATATGCAATCTAGAATTTCCTCTCCCGAGTTCAATTCTAGATTCGTAGATAGTATTCAATTGGTGATCAAGCAATCAAATAATAAAGCGCAAGATTGAATAAATAAACCAATATGATAAAATAATAAGAATAATTCAAGATTCAAACTACAGCGTTCATGTAGCACCCAAAACTCTAGAACTAATAAACTATGAAATTAAAGGAAGAGAAGAGAAGAAAAACTAGTTGAAGCCTCTTCCATGCATGGTGTGTGTTCCTCCACGTGAATTCTCCGTCAAAGTATGTTAGAAATCACCAAAAGTGGCGTCCTCCCCCGTCCAAAATTACTCTAAAAACGTTCTCTCATGTATATATACCAAGTAGTGTTGGGCCCAAACAATTATACCTTCTCCAATGTGAAAAAGGACACTTTTCCTGGATGACTAGCTCGAGCTCGCACATGACTTCGCGCATGACTTCGCGCATCATTCTGCCTCCAGCTCCTTAACACGCGCGACTTCGCGCGTTCGCGCATTTTTCATCCTGTTCCGTTCCAAATTTAGAAAAACGTAAAACCTGAAAGTTGTAGTCCTTTGAGTTATCTTTTCAACCATATATTGTGAAGCCGAAATGGAGTTCTGAGCAAAAAGTTATATCTATTTTACTAGACAGTGTGCAATCTGTCTATTGAAGTCTTCGTTTGCTCAAACTATCATCCGTTGACCCCCCAACACGATCGCGGCTTAATTCCTTGAACTTTTACTCAGACTTCAAAGCTCTAAATCACTTGAATTCATTCCATAACATCTACATAGATCGGAATCACTCCTACATGGCATAAAACACACAGTTAGTGCAAAACACTAGCGATTAAAGCTCAAACTCAATTAAAGTGCAGTAAATTAGAGTATAATAATCGACTAAAATACGTAATTATAGCCTATCATCAACACCCCCACACTTAAACGTTGCTCATCCTCGAGTCAACCAAAAATTTACTCTATCTATAAGCACTTAACATCTTAACACATTTGGAGCACACTGCACCAATGACCATGGTTGATAGCAACAATTAAACTCTATCATATGCAATCATCATGCACTTCCCTTTACTTATGTCATTCTTCAAAAATATTCAAACAAAGACAATATGCTCACAACAATCCTAGCCTCAAAAACCGACTCAATGTCACAATGCACTCATGGCTTGAACACCCAACGTCGTAGAGAAGTCTAATAATGTTACCTATCCCTCATGAAATCATGTGCCCTCACAACCAAGGAAAGAGAGTAAGTTGAATCCACACATTCGAATCTCATGCTCACATATATTTTAAGGACTCATATATATCAAAAGAAAATATCGCTCACCCTCACAAAAGAAGCCACATGCATGTAATTGGTACCATAGGCTTGCCCTTAATGTAAACCTCTACTAATGTAGGCTCGCTCGATCTAAAATCAATTAGGACTTTTTTATGATTTTAATGTGGGCTAAGGGACGGGTAGGATATATTTAGGAATAGTGGTTCACCCTCTTAGGCACTTTAACACACCACATAATCACTTTGAGCGCAACTTTTTCAATCCCTACTTCAATTTCACAAACAATATCACCCCAAAATTTCTCCCTCTTTCTTTAAGCACTACATTAATTCATACCCACTAGAAGGAACAAGACAACAATGTATTCATCTCTATTTTTTTTTTCTTTTCAGATTATTCTCTTTTTTTTTTCAATTTTTGCTAGTGGTGTATTATTTTACAAAACAAGTGCACATTTCTTCCTTTTATTGGTTTCACTCAAAACCCACCCCACGCTAGTCCCTTCTTACTTCTTTTAGCGCTCATATCATAATTAAAGTGCTTTAAGAGGAAAAAGGATCAAAATAATGCCAATTAAGAACAAAAAGGGTGTAGGCTTGTAATGTGGGTACCAAATAAAAGTCTATAGGCTCAAAAGGGTTAACTAGGGACAAATTTTATTTGTGATAAGCAATTAAGCTCAAAAAGGTCAAAGAAAGCCTAAAATCATTTTTCAAATCGACCATCACCTTAAATTTCGCTTCAACTCACAAACCGAGCAAGTTCTAGACACAAGTACAGCACATGACTCACTAAGGACGATCCCATTCTGACTCTCAAACAAATGCAAGTATTCACGGAGTCACGAGATATTAAGCATTAAGCACAAAGTGAACACAAGTCAAGATAACGAGGCATAGGCATCACAAGACAAGCTATCCAACTAAGCAAGGCATCTTCAATAATTTCAAATCATAGGGAAGATACTACACATGTCAAAGCCTAAATATGCTACTATCAAACAAGTCAAGGGCGCCTAGGTTCATCATTCTTCCTCCATTTATTTCCTAAATTCTAATCTACTCTAAAAATAAAAATAGAAAATACTACTACCCGGTTCAAACTACATCCCATGGAAAAGAACTGAGGCACAAAGAAAAACCACGGGGAATTATTACTACCTAAAGAAAGCTAAAAGACATATTTTTGTGTTTTTTTTTTTTTAGACTTTAATCCCTCAAGAAAACTGTCTAGGAGATCCATCGTCGGGAAAAGTCTAATTTTTTTTTCGTTTTTCTAAAAAAGAATATTCAATTAAACTAACACAACTAAAATAGCATAGAAAGTCACTCAGACAATCTCCTCACCCCACACTTAAAATTGTGCGATGTCCTCAATGCACACTAAAAATAACAAGAGGGTAAAAGAAACTCCTTGGTAGGCCAAAGGCCGAAGAATTAGTAGCTCACGGGATACTCAGACTTCTCCTTGGTATGATCCCTTGTACGGGTACCTCACACAAAGTTTCAACCACCTGCTCGCTTTTACACATGCCTATTAGCTTTGACTTCATGCTCCTATTCCTGCAAAATACAAAAATAATACTACAAAAGAAATAACACAATCAAAAAAATAAACAAAAGAAAAAATAAAAAATAAAATTGGGTTGCCTCCCAACAAGCGCTTGATTTAACGTCGCGGCACGACGCCATCACTTTCACCACTTTTCCTTCCACTTTGAGGATATAAATTGCGCCCCCAATTTTGCATCAATTTTTCTGTCACGTTCCTGGGGCGGTGGTGTGAAAATAAAGAAACCAAGTAATAGGTATCGCATCTTGCACTTCTTGGCCTTCAAGTGAGGAATGTCGTTTTGTCTCATTGGTATGGCGAATTTCAGAATGTAAACACTTTGTTCCTCATCCATTGACTCCTCCATATGCTCGACTGGGTCAATTCCCATATCACCAACCAAACACAACGTTGAAAAATGTTTAGAATGAGGTCTAATACGCCCCAACTCCAAAATTGTATTATTTTTGACATCCTCAATTTCGCACTCTTCAACCTCGGCAACATCAACAAAAGCATGGTCTAATGATTGGTATTCTCGTTTTAGCTCCTCAATTTGGCCTAGAAGATCTTTTTCAGCTTCACACAACTCATCACTAAATTGTTGGGCGTTACACGCATCAACTTTTGCACTCAATTGAGCCTCTAAGTCGTGAATAGAACTTCCAAATTGATCGATCTCTTGTCCTAGTTCAGCTCTTCCTTCTATAAATTGTTGCATCTCATTCATAATTTTCTCACGGAAACCTCCATATTCCTCTAATAATTTCCCGTGCATATCAAGAATGTGAACATCGTGTTCTACATCATCCAATTCGTTACTCCTGTCAAACTCACAAGAATTATTAGAATCAACATAAGAAGGGATTGGAGTAGGATAACAACACTTAGGACAATTATTTCAATTTCCATCACAAGTACTACATGATGGAGATGGTGCACATAACTCGGTATTTGGAATGTTTTTACAATATTGCCACAAGTGAGGTCCTTTACAATATGGACAAGGATCACAATAATAAGAATATTTACTATCCCACCACTTTTCGTTCAAAGATGCCATGTAAAAAAATAAAAATATAATACTAACTACACTAGACTAAAATTAAAAACTTAAATAGATAAAAAGTAAAAATCTAATCTAGTAAAATAGTTAATTTCTAAGTCCCCGGCAACGGCGCCAAAAACTTGTTGCGGCCAAACGCACACGCAAGTCTACGTGGTCGACAAGTAATATAGGATAGTAAGTCTAGATATCGTACCCACAGGGACTTGTGATTAACTATCAACCAAATTAAACCAACCAATTAATCTATTCAAGCGAATCCTGAAGTATGAATATTTAACTAAAGATAATCTAGAGTAGTAATTAAAGAAAACAAGTTGGTGAATTATAGAGACGAATTCAATGTGAGTGAATATTCTAGAGCTATGGGTTAGCTAACAATCCCGTTGAGTTTTCCACCTAAATCGTCTAATTAATTTATCTGGTTTATTGATTGACATGGTTAATATTGCTCGTAGCCTTCTCCCGAAGTACAACTCGCCTATTCAAGCTAACCTAACGCCTATATTCCTATGGAATTAGGATTAACAAGAACGCATTTATAATTCCCGTATAATAACCAAGCAAGGCGATTAGGTATATTCCTATCCTAACCGCAAATTCGCTCCCCCTAAGAGTTAAGATCTTGCTCTACTCAATCTTATATGCAATCTAGATTTCCCTCTCCCGAGTTCAATCCTAGATTCGTAGATAATATTCAATTGGTGATCAAGCAATCAAATAATTAAGCGCAAGATTGAATAAATAAACCAATATGATAAAATAATAAGAACAATTCAAGCTTCAAACTACAACGTTCATGTAGCACACAAAACTCTAGAACTAATAAACTATGAAATTAAAGGAAGAGAAGAGAAGAAAAACTAGTTAGAAGCCTCCTCCAAGCGTGGTGTGTTCCTCCACGTGAATTCCCCTCCAAAATATGTTAGATATCACCAAAGTGGCGTCCTCTCGGTAAAAAATTTCTCTAAAAACGTTCTCTCATGTATATATACCAAGTAGGGTTGGGCCTAAACAATTATACCTTCTCCAATGTGAAAAAGGACACTTTTTCCGGGTGACTCGCGCGAGCTCGCGTGTCCTTCGCGCGTTCTTCGCGCACTATTCTGCCTCAGCCTTTAACGCGCGCGACTTCGCGCATTCTTCGCGCGTTCCGTTCCGAATTTGAAAAAACGTAAAAATGTAAGTTGTAGCCCTTTGAGTTAGATTTCCAACCATATATTGTGGAGCCAAAATGGAGTTCTGAGCAAAACGTTATATCTATTTTACTAGATAATGCACAATCTGCCTGCTGAAGTCTTTGTTTGCTCTAACTATCCTCCGTTGACCCCTCAACACGATCCCGGCTTAATTCCTTGAACTTTTACTCAAACTTTAAAGCACCAAATCACTTGAATTCATTCCATAACATCTACATAGCTCGGAATCACTCCTACAAGGCATAAAACACACAGTTAGTACAAAACAATAGCGATTAAAGCTCAAACTCAATTAAAATGCAGTAAATTAGAGTGTAATAATCGGCTAAAATACATAATTATAGCCTATCATCAACACCCCACACTTAAACCATTGCTCGTCCTCGAGCAATCAAACTACACTTTATAAAGACACGACCTTTTTAAACAATTCTCCTAACTTATCACACCAAGAATATTTAAAATAGACTAAGCACAAGAGTGTAACATCTTCACCTCAAGATTTGACTCACAAGTACCACGCATTGTTTACAACTCACCCACTTACTCTAACATATAGGTCAATGACATTACCTTTCCTTCTTGAATCAAGTGCCCTCACACAACCAACGAGAGTAGTCCCACACAATAAAATTTAAGAACACTTAGGAAATCAAGATAGAAAGAATTCACTCACTCCCAGAAATAACATTCATATGCCACAAAAGATGTACCATAGGCTTGCCCGTAGTGTACTACTCTACTAATCGAGCTCATTCAGTCTAGGATCAAGTAGGACTTTATTTGGTTGTAATGTAGGCTGAGGGACGGGTAGGATACATTTAGATATAAGAGTGACTACACCTCCCTAAGCATTTTAATACATATACTTTAACATTCAAAACTCCATACTTATGTCAAACCATAACTCCACCTTCACATCAATATATATTAACTCCCCACTTCTTTAAGCACAATTACATCAAGAGTCACCACTATCAAATATTTTCACAGCAGTACAACTATCTTTTTTTTTCTTTTTTCAATTCAAGTGGCTCTTACTTTTTTCAAAACAGTGCACCTTTCTCCTTATTTCATTAGTTCCACTCAAAAGCCAAACCAACCACCCCACACTTTAACTTTTACAAAGTTCATAACAATTCAAGTGCTCATGAGAGGTGAAAATGTTCAAATAGATGGTTAATTCAAACAAATGAGTAAGGCTTGTAATGTGGTTGCCAAAGAAACAGGATTACAGGCTCAAAGGGGTTAACTATGATACATAACAATTAGGCGGGTAAAATATTTATATGGCTCAACAAAGAAACGCCTATATCACTTCCAAGACTGAACAAAACTACTATTTCGCTTTGCAAACACACAAGGCAAGTTCTAGACATCGAATGCAATGCACAGAATAACACAAAACCTTACACACACATGGCACATAACTCACTCAGGATTGGACTCATCAAGACACTCTAGTCAAAGAAGTTAAGCAAAGTTAAGATCATACAATTTAAGGTACTTATACAAGAGTCAAAAATTGAGCCTAAGCGTCACAACTAAAGTACTCACTATTCTCAAGGCATGACAAAGTTAGAAGATATTGATTCAATTCAATTCACATCACCATGGCTTCTTTCCTAAAAAAATAAAATAAAATAAAACTATCTACACCCGGTTCAAACAAAACCCTTGGAAAAGAACCGCGACACAAAGAAAAACCAAGGGGGAATTGCTACACTATCTACAAAGAAAATCTTTTTAGTCCTTTCTCTTTATCCCTCAAGAAAACTGTCTAGGAGATCCATCGTCGGGAAAAGTCTAATTTTTTTTCGTTTTCTAAAAAAAAATATTCAATTAAACTAACACAACTAAAATAGCATAGAAAGTCACTCAGACAATCTCCTCACCCCACACTTAAAATTGTGCAATGTCCTCAATGCACACTAAAAATAATAAGAGGGAAAAAGAAACTCCCTAGGTAGGCCAAAGGCCGAAGAATTAGCAGCTCACGGGATACTCAGACTTCTCCCACGTATGATCCCTTATGCGGGTACCTCAAACTTAGTTTCAACCACCTGCTCGCTTTTGCACATGCCTATTAGCTTTGATTCCATGCTCGTACTCCTACAAATACAAAAAATAACTACTACAAAAAAAACTTTCACAATAAAAAACTTAAACAAAAAGAAAAAAAACTTTTTTTTAAAATTAGGTTAGACCTNTATAGCTTGTTAAACCTCAAAAGTTAATTAACTAAACACCAACAAATAATAATTTTAATAAAATTACAATATTAGGTCCGTATGCGGGCCTTTCCTGAGCCCGAAACCTAAATGCCAACTTTTTGGACTCAAAAACGGTTCTACGGTGTAAAAAAAAAAGTAACTTTTCTAAATAAAACGCGGTATTATACCGCATTTTACTTTAACGGAATTTTAGCCGTTAAAGTAAAGCGCAGTATAATACCACGTTTTATGTATAGCGCGGTATTATACCGCGTTTTACTTCTTTTTGGGCCCACCAATAAGTGTTCTGCGGTTAACTGATATAATAATAATTCAAATATATAAAGCGCGGTATTATACCGCATTTTACATTAAAAAAATCTGGCCGCCGAGCTAGGACTTGCCTTATTTAAAGGCTTTAGGATTTTATGAAAATCCATTCAAAAAATATTCTAACTTCCGTTCATACTTTTCTTCTTGTTATCAAGCATTTTTTTTATAATGTCCGAAGAGCAAAAAATAAGGGTTTCATTATATTGGGGGGTGAGGTTGTAATGGAGAATAACTCTGTGAGGTGTACTTTATCGTCATAGTGTCATGTTAAATTGCCGCTTACAATGGAGTACGATAAATTGGTATCGTTGATATGTAAAAGAATGAGTGTGAGGAAACGTTCGGTGAACCTTAAAGTAACCGGTAGATTTCCGTATTCTGTGGTTCCGCAGGGGTTTGCTTATTATTCTGAGTTTAACATCGAAGATGATGAAACTCTTAGAGATTTTTTGCGGATTCCGGAATACAGGGAATTTATTGTAATAAAATTGTTGGAAATGTACGTCAAGGTTGAAGACATTCCCAATAATGAGGTTGTGCATAGTAGGGATAACCCCCAGTCATCGGGTGGTTATTCTGGAGCAGTTTTTGCCGGACAGATTCCTGATGAAAGAGTTTGCCTTGATTTAAACTTATCACCACCGGCGAATGAGCAGCGAGGAAATAATTTTTTGACTTTACATAATCCACAAGACGACTGGTAAACTTCAATTTTTCTACGCTTTAGCGATGTTTATTTTATGTTAAATTGGATTTGTATTAACACTCATATTTTCCACAAGGGGTACCATCCGGATATGAATTTTACAAGTTATGACCCCGTTCCTAGTTGGAATATGCGTAGTTCTAGCGTGTTGGATCACGGTGGTCCATCTGGAAGTCATCACCAACAAGAAAATGTCCATCATGGAATGTCAACACAGTACGACTTGTAAGTGAAGTGATATAGCTATATGTAAAGTATTTATCAATTTAAGTAGCTTATCATTTTGTTCTTTTTGTGCAGTGAAAACGAGCAACTTGACTTTTCTGACCTCACATATTTGTCCGTAGATGATGTATTGACTCGTGATTTGGCAGATGCGCAGAGTCAGGAAGATGATAGTGATTATGACAACAATGCCGATGAGTCTAGAGATGACACACCCTTCCCTGATGAGGGTGATGAGGAGGAGGAAGTGAATGTCGAACCTGAGCTGACGAGGGAGCAAGCTCCTCCACCTCCCGTTAGACCGAGAGTGTACGAGTCCCACGTGCCGTTTCATGAGTAGAATATTTCCTACCTTGATAATTTGCCAAGTATGCCGGATGTGGATGCCCTCACAAGGGATGCTGACGAATTTCGGTCAGCAATGTGGGATGGGTCTAGACCAGCGGTGCTAGCAAAGGGCCTATATTTTCCTGATAAAGCTCGCCTAAGGGCTATAAAAATCTACAGCGTAAGAGAGTGCCGTGAGATGACGGTAAGGGAGTCAACTCCGGAGGTATACAAGGTTGTATGTCGTAGAGACTTTATGGGTTGTAACTGGATGTTGCGTGCCAGCAAGAAGAAATCAGGGTTGTGGAAAGTGGGTAAATATATTAGCACCCACAGATGTGAAATGGACACATTCAATGAGAATCACTTCAACTTGGATGTAGACTTGATTTCTCTTGTCTTGATTCCATACTTGGAAGTGTCCATTAGGTTCAAGATCAAAGAGTGTATTACATCCGTCCACCAGAAGTATGGGTGTACTATAACCAAAAGAAAGGCATATCTCGGGCGCAAACGTGCTTTTGAAATTATTTATGGTGACTGGGATAAGTCATTTTCATCTCTACCCAGGTACATGGCCGCACTGAAATACTTTAACCCCGGGACTGTTTTTGAATGGAGGCATGAGCGGAGTCCGGGAAGACCGGAATATATTTTCAACTATGTGTTCTGGTCATTTAAACTAGCCATTGATGGTTTTGTGCATTGCCGTCCAGTAATTTCCATAGACGGTACTCATGTCTATGGAAAGTATGATATTAAGCTTTTGATCGCAGTTGCAGTAGATACCAACGGACAAATATTTCCACTAGCTTTTGCCATTTGTGCCAATGAAAATGAAGAGACGTGGACGCTTTTTTTGAACCACTTGAAGCAGCACGTTGTCAAATAGCGTTCAGGTATTTGTCTAATATCTTATCGCCATGGTGGTATTTTAAGTTCTGTACGGCATTTGCCTGAATGGCAGGAACCCTATGCATACCACTGTTACTGTGTGAGGCACCTGAAGGCCAATTTCCAGAAGAAATATCACGACAAGGCCTTGCATGATTTAACGTGGATGGCTGCAACTGAGCATCAGCAGTGCAAATTAACGAGGCGCATGGAAGCGATCCGGCAGTTAGATCCATGAGCCAATACTTGGTTAATGGGACATGAGCTTCACATGTGGATATTGCATGCTGATGGTGGCAGACGATAGGGAGCCCTGACTACAAATGTGTTGGAGTCATTCAACGGCTTGTTGAAGTCTGCATGTGATTACCTGTCACGGCCATGGTCCGGATGACATTCAAACAGATTGCGGAGAGGTTTGTTGAAAGGCATAGAGCTGCATCGGAATTGATGGACAAGGGTGTTCAATTTATGCCAATACCTATGAGAAGATTTGAGAAATACAGGAGGCGAGCACATTGGCATTCATATTTACAGTAGGACCACGACCGGGGTGTTTTTGAAGTTCGCACCGCTATCCGCAGACACCGGGGGAATAATCTACACATGGTGAATGAAGCCAGCAGGTTGTATTCATGTGGGAAATGGACCATCTACCACATGCCGTGTGCACATGCCATGAAGTGCTTTGAACAAGTTGGTTTAGGGGCAACAACTATGTTGATAGGCAATACAGTGTTGCTGCATACGTAAACACATATAGTGGGCAGTTGCAGCCATTGGGTGCTATGCATTATTGGCCGTCGGAACCATTTAAAATGCTGTGTAACAAGGACTATTTGCGCAAGCTGCAAGTGCAAAAGAAAACACGTATACAGAACCAAATGGATGTTGGTGATACCGTTTATGCGCGTAAATGTGGCATATGCTCGCAAACAGGACACGAATGTCGTAAATGTCCTTCAGCTGGTGTGGGTGGCGGTGGTAATCTAGCTCCTGGTGCAAGTTCGTCGAATGTACCCAACTATCAAGGATACACCTAGTGTTTTGTTCTCGTAATGTTTTTTGTAATAAGTGTCTGCACTTGTTTATGTTGCAATATCTATCAAATAAAATTATGTCCCACAATCTTATTACATCTTATTTTTTAACATGACCTTTTGAGTTGGGATGATGATATGGTAGTTCCAACATTCAATTTATTGGTGTTAGTAAAGAAGACCAATCTGAAGATTGAAATTTCATAACATAATATTCGAAGAGATAAAAGCACAACAACCATAACTAAAGCAATATACATGGAAATAAAAGATAATAAAGGATAAATCAAGACATTGCTATTTCGTTTCAGAAAAATTGAATATGTATAGCGCGGTACAATACTACATTTTGTGTGTTGTCTTGTCGGTCTGAAAAGCTGACCGACTGCGCAAAAGCTGTTTCGTTTCAGAAAAATTGAATATGTATAGCGCGGTACAATACTACGTTTTGTGTGTTGTCTTGTCGGTCTGAAAAGCTGACCGACTGTGCAAAGGCTGTTTCGTTTCAGAAAAATTGAATATGTATAGCGCGGTACAATACTACGTTTTGTGTGTTGTCTTGTTGGTCTGAAAAGCTGACCGACTGTGCAAAAGATGTTTCCTTTCAGAAAAATTGAATATGTATAGCGCAGTACAATACTACATTTTGTGTGTTGTCTTGTCGTTCTGAAAAGCTGACCGACTGCGCAAAAGCTGTTTCGTTTCTGAAAAATTGAATATGTATAGCGCGGAACAATACTACGTTTTGTGTGTTGTCTTGTCGTTCTGAAAAGCTGAACCGACTGCGCAAAAGCTGTTTCGTTTCAGAAAAATTGAATATGTATAGCGTGGTATAATACTATGTTTTGTGTGTTCTCTTGCCTATAAATAACGGGCGCATTCTAGTTATTTTCTGCGCTTAACCAATAGCAAATATTTTCATATAAGTAAGGTTTTTCTTTATGCTTTAACAAATGTCTCTACCCCTTTATGTCCCAAGGTGCGAGTGCGGCAAAAAATGCATGATGCACGACTGTTGGGAAGAAGCTGGATGCCGCTACTGGGCATGTATGAACAAGTTTTATAGGGTTCCCGACGAACCTGTTTGCAATTTTGAGGTATGGATTGATGAACCCTGTCAGCAGGAATATTACAAAGAAAAGTTGCTGCATCTTCATTGTTTGTGTTTGGAGCAGTGGGAATATGAACGACAATACAAACGAGAAGTTGCTGAGTTGAAGGAGAAACTCAAGGAGGTGGAAGAAGAAAAAAATAAGCTGGAAGACAAATTTAAGTGGTTGGAGCAGAGAATACTAGGCGGTCGTGACTAAACAATGACATGTACATGTTGAGCGTAGTAGTGTATCTTTATGTTTCCCGTGTCATATGTTTTTATTAGTTGTACTGAATTTATGTTATGTTAGGTTTGCTATGTTTGTGTTTGTGTTGTAGTGTTAAAATAAAATTGTTGTTCAAATTGTGTTAAAATAAAATTCTTGCCATTATTTACATAATGTATTATTTACATAAAATACAAAAAAAAAAAATCAATGTGTCCCACAACCTGTGTGCTTCAGTACATCCGTTGGCCTGAGGCGCATGCCCTGTTGCCCGGGTACACTATCAGGATCATCCTCATCACGTCGCCTCTTTATATGAGGATGCGCTGCACCATGATCGTCAGTAGAGCTGGCAAGATCGGTAGAAGGGGTCGTCGGTCCATCAGCAACCTACAAAACAATTAGTAAGCTTAGTATATGAAAATGTATATTAGTAATGTACGTGTTAAGTCAAAAACATTTTCTTACCATGATCTCGTCGGGCTCCTGAATATAAGCATCTATGGTGTCCTTATCATCGCATAAAGTGGGCTCCGTGATGGGCTGGGACGAAGCCTTAATAAGAAAATTAAAAATTAATTTATGGCAAATCATTAAGGAAAAAAAACAAATTAAAATTTAATAGTAATACAAACATACCTGCGCCAGTGATAGATCCGCCGCAACCGCCGAGGATGAGTCAAAACTCAACCTGCGCCCACCATCCACGTCTCGGGTCGGCCGATCCTCAGCTGCGGTAGATGGGCCTGAAAAGAACTACTCTACATCTGCGTCGAATGTACCTATGATCAACATTGGATCTGACGGGGTCACTTGCGATGTTGGCCGCTCTAGCTGAAGGTTGTACGATGACATGCTGCTGGAAGGCTCGTCTTGTTGAGGGATGTAACCCGGCTGATCATCCCCAAGATCCTCATCAGGTGCCTCAACGCCCCCTTGCTGGGGACCACCTCCTCGTCGTCCCCCACGACCCCGTAGGGCACCCTTGCCTCATGGGGCAGCCTTGGCTCGTGCCCGTCCCCTCGGGCGTGCGACAGGCCTACCCCGATAGTGGTGCTCTGGCGCCATATAATCAGCAGCGTTATCTAACCTGTCGCCCTCTCTGGCTCGCTACAGTGTCCGGAGAGCCAACTCTATCACCTGCAGGCCATACTCAGTGACTGCAGGATTGTCGGCATGCTGCTGCATCTGCAGTCCCAACTAGTAGAATAAATGATGACCAATAGCCTGCACAACATTTAAAATATTAATTAGAAGGCTATATCACATTTATAAGTATGGGTTCCAAAAAATACATACCAGTGCCTCGTGCCTCCTGGCGTATGGTCTGTACCGACCGCCAGCTTGAGAACGGGGTTTTCGATCATCAATCGGCTAACGCGGTGGTACCAGGACGTATACATCTCAATAGTCACCGCCTGGATCTGTGAAGGTGGGGGTGGAATCAGGTCCTCTCGCTGGTCCCAAGTATGGACCTGCGCCTCTAGCCATGCTACAAATGCGTCGTCCACCCTCGAACAATCATCCCGCTGATAATGTAAAGCCTCCCATGTAAGTCCCCCTCGGTATAGTCTGCGGACGTCCAAACTGGCGAAGTACCCGCTCTGTAGCATGATGCTCCACAACATCGAGGCACATCAGCGGGACGGAAGTGCTCCAAATCAGTCGGCCGGCCGAGCAATAATCAGGCAGGCCGCCTATCAAGTCGTCGTTGTATGGCGTCCAGATGAACTATCAAATAATAACATAAAGGTGAGTATGCGCAACACAAGTGAATATATAACAAGTAAGTTTAGGTACATATTTACCTGTGCGGCCTCCAGCATATCCAACACATCCCTCACAAGGGGGAGATTATGATGAGCATCAATGGCTCGGTAATTTCCACGCCGGAGAACCCACCTCCTAGCTAGAGGGAGAAACGGAGGTGTTACATCCGGAGGTAATGGTGGTAGAGGTGGCTGCAACGGCAGGAACCGCTCCCAGGCCCAAACCTAACATACAAGGTTGACGTAAAGTTTAAGAGTCATTTTGACTATATAGAATTGGAAGTAACGAACAGAGTATTCGAATATGTTGTTGTTGATACCCAATTTTTCCTTATATAATTTTAATACGCAAAATACTTTCAAAATAGCATGCATATGCATATACAAGTATGTCTCAATGCTTTATTATTTCTCCTTAATTTTCTAAAGACTTTTTAACCAATTTATCTCCCTATTTTATTCATACAAAAAAAACCCAATAATAATTCCCAAGATTATCATTTTGGATTCATTTATTGGATTCTCATATTTGTACCAAAATATAGCTAAAATAATTTTTGTACATTTTTTACAAATTTATTTAGTATTTTTTTAAGGCTAATTGCAATATTAGCCTCTTTTAGATTTAATTGTGTTTATATCTATAAAGATTAAGTTCAGTATTTTTAAATTGATAATTATGTGTTACAAATCATTTTAGTTCTCTTAATTTGTTTCCAGGAATTAATTTACTATTTTTTATAAAATGAAAGGGGAAAATTGGCTATTTAAAATCTAGCCCAATTACATTTCAATAATAGCCTAAATTGAACCCCAATTTGAACCCCAATTATCCCGACCCAATTGCAATTTGAACCAACCCAAACCCTATTCTATTAACCCGCCCCACTTGCCCGTTCAATCTAGGCCGTTGATCAAAATGATCAACGACCACCATTACTCCTTTCCTAATTAAACCTAAAGACCCCCCCCCCCCAAACCCTTTTTATTATCCACATTCTGCCGCCCCTGAATTCCCCTCATCTCTCAAATCCTCTCTACACCACCCTCAAACCCTAGCCGCCACCACCCCACTCCACCCTAACTTATGGCATTCCAAGGTCATCGGAGACTTACACCGGCCTTCCATGGCTTCTTTGTGTTTATTCTTATGATTTCAAGGCCAGACCATGAAGAACTCTGGTCCAGCCTTTGGTCGATTTTAGTTCATGGCTGTTCTCCGGTCATCTGTGGCGTTTCTCTAGCCAGCTATGATTATTCGAGTCAGATTTTTGACTCTCTTGGTTAGATTGATATCTTTCAAGGCCTTCCCGTTGTTTTTGGGTTCTTCTGAAACCCTAAGCTCTAAGGTTCTTTCGATTTCCTTTAGATCTGCTTTAGGTCTATGTTTGCTTTGAACTTCTAAACGTTCTTCTCAAAGTTTCTTTTACGACTCTGCTTCCAAAAGTCTTTATCTTTTAGGGTTTTTTTTCTTGTTAAGTTATTTCAAAACTTTCTCTGATTTTTTTTGACATGTTCTGCTATGTTTTCTCGTATTGTTCCCCTCTCTGAGTTTGCATGATAAGAAACCCTAATGTCTCCTGAGTTTTCCTAGTCCATTTGTATTTATTTGTTTGATTTACTTGTTTATTGTCTCTAGGCTCGATTGGGGTTGAAAACCCTAATATTTTGGGTTTATTCGAGTTCCTGGGACTATTTACTTGTTTGATTTACTTGTTCATCATCTCTAGACTCGATTGGTTTCAAAACCCTAATTTCCTTGGGGACTATTCGGGTTTCTGAAAATGCTTGTGCAATTCATTTGTTTGAAGTTGCTCGACTTGATTTGAAATCCTTTTGTTTCAGCATCTGTTTCTTTATGTGATTCTAGTTTCTTGCTATCATTGAAACTCGACTATACTTTTTTAGAAGGGTCTTTTACTTGACCCTTTGCATGCTTATGATACTTTCTCTTTTCTCTACTACTAAGACAATAAAATGGACCTATGTGACTACCATGTTTCAATGGTTCGCTGTCTACTGACTTTGTGATTATTATTGCATGCTGTTTCTCTTTGCCATAGTTTGGCCTCGCATGACTAATGTTTATGCACTTTATTTATATGCTGAATCCCCTCTTGAATGATCTTCAATTTTGGACTGATTTCAAACCGTTCTTTGTGGAATTTTGATTGCACTCGTAGTTAAGTAATTGATTCTTTTCCTTGTTTCGCCTTACTGAATCCCTTCCCAAAATTAGTACATTCTTGTACTTAGACTTAATTACTTACTCAATGGTTTTACTACTTCTTTTATGGCAATAACCAGTATGCCTATAAATTGATTTCTTTCCTTATTTTTGAGTCTGTGACTGCCCGTTAAGAAGGTGATCCCTTAATCAAAGGCAATCATGTGTGTAATTGATTCTGAATAGTGATTGTTTCCATGTTTGTTGCTTATTACCTCTCTTTTACTCGTTTTCAAAAAGCTATAAATACCTTGTACTTCTCTTCTTTCAAACAAGACGAACACTTAAGTTCTGAACACACACTTACACTCAAAAAACTCTTTCTTGCTTTACTGCTACTTGTGTTACTGCCTGTTTAGCTGGCTGAAAGTCAAGGCTAGACTTCGAAGTCCTGCTTACTTTTCTTTACTGCACTTTGCTTCTCTGACTGGTATGTTCTAACTAAGTTTTCAGCATCAACAACAATATGTTTCTTTACTGTTTCTGTCATTCTTGTTTGTCTCATGTTTATATTTAACTAATTTCCATTATTAAGCATGCTGCATTCTGCCTTTTCTGTTCTGAATTAGTGGTTTGTTACTTACTTATCATATCTTGTGCACCTTAAATCCCCACCTCCAATATGTTTGATAACTGTGGGGCACATTAATTATTGTTGTCCATGGCCCAAACTTGATCCTCCTGGGATCATAACCCCCATGTTTCCTCTGTTTGTTGTGTATTAAGGTTGGCTTATAGGCATGCCAGCATCTTCTATTGCTGTGCATGCCCAAAGCTGGCCTTTGCTTCAAGTACACAGGCTCTTTGCAATGAATCTCCAACCCCCTGACCCCCTTGTATGAACATCAACTCTGAATTTTTTTTACTAAGTATTATTTCCCAATCACCCTTATCCCTCTCTATTTTTCATTCAGTTTTAAATCTCTTTTCCTACACTTCCACTCTACTCTTAGATTTAAGTTCTGCCCCTCTTGTGTGAGCCTTGCCTTGGGACCCATGAGTTCCCTCTAAACTTGGACACCTAAAGGCTGGCCTTTCCACACTGCACTCATCTCGATTCTGATTAATGCAACTTGGGTGTGAGCATTTCCCGGGGTCCTTTTGAGAGCCTTAGGGAACTTTGACACACTCAAGTCTGAAAAAGGCTTTGAAGCAATGGCATCTTAAGGCAGTTTATTCCATAGCCCAGGGAGGAACCAAGAATCAGGCTTCCTCTGGTTGTATTTTTTATGTATTTTTCTGATGTAATTCAGTACTTCTGGCTTGTAATAATTTGTAATAAACAGCGGGATGGATAATGAAAAGGGATGGGTAATTATGCGTGTCAGGGGTAAAAAATATGCCTATAGGACTATTTTAAATCCTGCATATTCAAAGTGCATTTAGAAACCATGCCTATAGGGTGTTTTGATTCTGCATATCCAAACTCCATTTAGAAAATATGCCTATAGGACTGGTTTAAATCCTGCATATTCAAACTGCATTTAGAAACCATGCCTATAGGGTATTTTAAATTCTGCATGTTCAACTTCACGCCTAGATAACCTGCCTATAGGACTCCACTTTAAGTTCTGCACGCTTGTTACCACTTAGACATCATGCTCTAGGATTTAAACGGCTATAAATTAGTACAATGTCCCAGAATTAAAGTTAGTACATTAGATATCATGTTCATAATAGTTAAAACCAGCAATAATGGATCCTGTCACCTGCAACTAGTCTAATTTAAATCATCCTATTCTGAACCAGTGCTTAAGTAACTTAATTTCTCCGTGTTAACACGATTTATCATGCATGCCTACGGGATTTCAACTATTCATTTTAAGCTGTGACTACACTAAAAATCAGCAGTAGATACCATGTTTCTAAGGTCTCACTTAAACACTTAGGCAAGCCTTAGGCAATAATATAAATAAAATTGAACTCGCCTCCGTTATTTGTTACAACCAGCAGGCAGGCCTGATTCGTGTTTCCTAACTGAATCATGTAATAGGCCAAGCTTGCTGCAACAACAATCTCTTCTTCCCTCAAGTATTTTTAGAATCAGACCTTACTCGTTTGTTTAGGTCATGCTACTGGATTGATTTGTTTGAGGAGGTATACTTGAGAATGTGTTTTTGTGCTTCCCCTTAAATGTGCACTCTTCTCTATGTTTTGTATGTCGCCCTAGATTTTTCACCTTTGAAACCTCAAGTCAGCCTAATATCCTTCCCTTTTAGGATTAGTAGTCCTAAGTGCCTCCGGGACTGATTGGAATGGGGCGGGTAATAGCATGCAATAGTGGTCGAGACCAATCCGCGCTTTAGTACCTTTAATGAGGTGGGAAAGGGTAGTATGGATATGATAACCGGTGCGCTATTACCACGTGTAGCCCTTCTTCTGAGGAGTGATTACCGGATATTGCATTGATGTGATCCATATTTTTAATAAACCTAGAACCCCCTTCTTTTATTTCCCTTTTCCTTTGAAAGCATTGCAACTCTTTGATTAAAATCAGCCTTAATTGCTCTTTCAAATGATTGTTTATAAAATCCCCTCTTATTTGAGACTTATCTGTGTATATGTTAATTGAACCAAATTCACAAAGAACTATCTGGCCGAAAACCACACTAGTGGATCTTGAGGGGTGCCTAACACCTTCCCCTTAGGATAATTTCAAGCCCTTACCCTATCTCTGGTTATCAAATGAACTTAGAAATGAACCTTGAAGGTGTCCTAATGCACCATAAATTATTAGGTGGCGACTCTTCAAATGCTAAACCCAGTTCCCAAAAGGAACGAGTTGTCTTATACCAAATGTCATAAACCCGATTTCGCAAGAAAAAGGGGGCGCGACAGCATGGCGACTCTGCTGGGGATGATCTAGGCTTTTACCATTTCAGACTGTTATTGTGAATTTATATCTCTTTACGTGCAATTACTTGTTTAATTCCTTCAAGCATTCAATTCGCTTTTCAATTGAAAAACTGAGTCTCTTTGTTTTTTTCTTTTTCCTTTACTACTGCTTTAAATTATGAAACTATTGTATTTACTGCTTTCTTAACGTGCAAATCCGTGACAGCATGCTTTAATTGTTGCATAATCATGCTCAACATCATATTCCACTCGTGCCAAACAAATCCCATTGCAACGCTTATAATGAGTGGTTGCGCTCTTCCTATATTAATACCCCCTAAATTCGGAAAAGGCATATTTGCGGTAAAACCAGTCGATCAACGTTGTAGTCGACGGTTCCGTGCCTTTCCCCCTTGAGTTGTCCGCTCAAGGGTACCAGTTAACAACCCCATAGAAACCTTACACCATTTAAATTGTGCATGCATGATGGTAAAACCTAGTTGGATCAGTTATGTTGTCCACATAATGATCCTTTAAGATAGCCTTGTCCAAAAGTCCACTGGGTTTCCCTAAACCCAAACGGACACTACCATGTTCTATGCATTTATTTTGAGAACTTGATGCTTCATGCTAATTATTGGTATTAAATAGCCGAGTCTGGTGGGGGTAAGGACCTAACCTTACTTGTCTTGCAGAAATATGAGGCACAAAATCCCTAGATTCGGCATGGTCACCAACATCCACCCAAAACTGCTAAGCTGGTGGATTCACTCTAGTGATCAAACTCTTGTCCGGAAATATCTGGGAAACCTACCTTCTCTCCTGGAAATCCAACCCGACAACAAGATTATAGAAGCTGCTACTTTGTTCTGGGATTTTTGTGAAGAGGGCTGTATTCCGCTTCTGAGACATTGAAATGACACCTTGCTAGAAGTAGAGATAGGTACCGAGGGATATTGGCCAGAATAGTGTGGGAAACTCGGGTTTGTTTGATGCTGAGAACCGCAAAGACAGGGGCTTCCTCAAATGATGGGCCTGAAGAAGAATCCAGAACTGACATGTCTGAAAGAATCCTATATCCCTTTGACTATTTGTTATGAGAGGTACGGTCACAGCATCCTACCGTACCTATCCTGACGAGTTCGCCATCACATCATTAGGGCACATTCATCGAAAGTCTTTGTATTCATGTTTTTTTCCTGGGGTTGATCGTGTTTCCAATGAAGAAGGCCAGAATACACACCAGACTGGCTATGGTAACTAAGACCTTAATGGAAGGAATTGGCGGGCACCATTCAGATTGTGCCCATGATCATTGCGGAAATAGTGCCGAGCCCTAGAGAAGTGTCAACAGGGAGCCAAACACTTTGAAGGCTGCAATTTGCTACTTCAACTTCGGCTCATAGAGCATCTCCAAAAAGGTGAATACCGACAAGAGATTCAGCGAAGGGACTGGGATGATCATATCGCTTTCCATCATCCAAAGCGAATGAATTACATGCCCAATATGTTCGCCCAACTAGAGAATGCTAGAGAATGGGTCGAACTTTTTAAAAATATGACTAAGGACCAGGTACAATGGATGTTCGAGTGGTTTCCGACCGAGGAGTTCGTCGACCGGTCCAGAGATGCACCTTTCCTGATATTGATCGGTTGAGAGGAACATACCCTTCGTTCTCTCGCGGTTATGGGAAGTTGGTAGGAAGCAGGTTGTACCTAGAGTCGACAAAGATGAGTAACTTCCGGGCCTGACTTCAAAGGATGATGATAGTCCGTTACAAGTGCCAAGCTCAGCATATGTGGCACTGCAAGATCTTCATAGGGAGGGATACCATCAATCAGATAGATACCACGCTGGTTGTGCTCCCTACTATTTCAGGCTGGTTGGAGATAATATGATGGTCTGGGCAACCTGGGTTTTTCGAGGTCACAAGGATCATAGATGAAAAGCCAAGGCACATGTCAAATACAACCATACGCAAGAGGATCCGGGAGTGCGAAAGCGAGCACCGCGAGATGCAAGAAGCCAATCAGAAGTTAATTGAGGAGTGGAAGGACATGACTGTCAGTGCCAACAGTGACCTGGGATACCTGGAGCGAGGCATAGTGGAACTGGAAAGAAAGTTTCTCAAAAGGGTCGAAGACTGTCAGAATGCTGAGGGAAATGAAGGCGGACATCTAGCCAGGGCCTACCTATTGCTGGGACTTCGCGAGTTGGGAAAGCTGTTCGATGGAGCCAGGGATGCCGAATCTGGGGAAGGTCCTTCTGGGACCAAATAGATAGGAGTTTGCCTTTTCGCTTTATAAAAATGTAATAAGGCCAATGGCCATTAGTGAGTTTTATTTCTTGCTTATTTAGTGTCGTTTTGGGATTTGTCTATTTTTTATCAATAAAATGAGGCATTTAGCATCCTAAGTTCTCCAAATCAACTTGTCGCTAGGCCAACCTCGGGCACAACGAGGCTCCCAAATTACGACACACTTTATATTTTCGCACTGATGTTTAAATATTGCAACATTTTTCTTATTATCCGCGCTAACTTGGTTACCTTTTTGTTTTATTTTTGTCTTGTTATTCCCCTCCCCAAAAGGTTAGTTCGAGCACTCTGGCAACATCATCCTATTCCACAAGATCCAAGGGCCCTCCACCCACTTCTCCTCTTAGTCCTGTCAAAAACAAGAACAAAGGAAAGATGGAATATTTGAACAACGCCAGAAAGGAGAATTCAACTGAACGGGTAGAGGTCACTCATGGTCATGGTACTCAGGTTCCTAAGGAAAATGCATCCCAACTCGAGCAAAAGCTGTTGAAATTCCAAGAAGAACTTGATCAGGTTCGGAATCTGGCAAGTCTGTCATTTTCCCTCACTACTCCAGATATCAATTTCCCAAATGCTTAGAACCCTACACCCCCACAAAATAACCCAAAGCAACAGAACCATCCCGCTGCTCACTATCACTGCAACACCTGCCATACCTCAAACAATACCCCACTGCTCATCCCAGAACCCCTGAACTCCACAAATGACCACTTCCACACCCACCATAATACCCCCATCTACGTGGAGACTATGCCACACTCCACCCAACCTGTATCTTGCACCCCTGAGTCTGAGGAAAAGGATTCACTCATCAGGAATTTGGCTGAAGAGCTTAAGAAATTAACTAGCCGAATCCAAGGTGTCTAGGGAAGTAAAGGTATTGAAGGGTTGAACTATGAAGATCTCTGCATACAACCAGATGTTGAACTGCCAGAAGGGTACAAACCTCCCAAGTTCGAGATGTTTGATGGTACAGGTGATCCAAGGGTCCATCTAAGAACATACTGCGACAAGCTGGTCGGAGTAGGAAAGGACGAAAAGATCCGCATGAAACTATTCATGAGGAGTCTAAAGGGAGATGCACTATCCTGTTACATTAGCCAGGATCCTAAGAAGCGGTCAAATTGGGTAGGAATGGCCTCTGATTTCATGGACAGGTTCAGATTCAACACAAAAAATGCGCCGGATGTATTCTACATTCAGAATCTAAAGAAGAAGGCTATAGAAACATTTCGCGAGTATGCTACTCGTTGGAGGTCGGAAGCTGCTAAGGTCAGACCTGCCTTAGAAGAGGAACAGATGAACAAATTCTTTGTCCGGGCCCAGGACCCGCAGTATTATGAACGGCTAATGTTGATTGAAAATCACAAGTTTTCCGACATCATCAAGCTGGGAGAACGAATTGAAGAATGTATCAAAAGCGGCATGGTTACAAACTTCGAAGCCTTGCCAGCCACAAATAAGGCCTTGCAGTTTGGTGGTGTATCTAAAAAGAGAGACGTGGGGGCCGTAATGGTCGCACAAAGGACCAAGTCTCCCCTCAAATACCAAACCTACCCTATGCCTCTACTCACATATCAGTCAGCTCCAAACTACCAAGCACCCTCCTACCAACCCCTAGCACCGACTTATCAGTCACCGCCACCTCCCACATATCATCCTACCTCGCCCAGATTTTCCCAACCCGCACACATCTACGAAACCTACAATGCCCAACCATCTCATTACCAGTCACCACCCGCATGCCAAAACTTTCCTAGGCCCCAACCTAACTTTGATCGGAGACCCCCAATATAATACACAGCCATTACCGAACCCATTGATCAGCTATATGAGAGACTAAAAACCGCCGGTTATGTCACCTCATCCCTGCTTCAAGCCCTGAGAACCCTTCTCGGTGGGTTAACCCAAACAAATCTTGTGCATACCATTCTGGCATGAAGGGATACACCATCGAAGAATGTCGTTCTTTAAAGGACAAGATACAGTCCTTACTTGATAACAAGGTCATTGTAGCAAAGGAAGCCGCTCCGAATGTTCGCAGCAACCCCTTACCAGATCACAAGGGCGGGGGTGTTCACATGATTGAAATAGAGGATGATTGGGATCCCGAGGGATCTATTGGGTTGACCGCAGAAGGCGATGATCCAAAGAAGCCAGCAATTACTCTTAACCCCATCATGGTCCAGATTCAACCATCCGAGGTCACTGAGGTAGACGTGTCTATCCCGCTCAAGTTTGAGGCAGCACCATCAGCCAAAGCACCGACACCGTTTGAGGTTACAATTTTACCACCCAAGGAACATGTCCCATTTGAAGTAAAGGTAGCCACACCAATTCCAGTGGCAATGACTACCATGCCGTCATTCCATACGAAAGCTATCCCTTGGGATTATACGACAGAGGCTAGGAGGAAAGGCAAAGTCAGGTTCGAAGAAACTATTGCAGCATAGGGTATGACAAGGACTGGAAGAGTCTATACTCTGGAGCACTTAGCTGAGCCAAGTAAGCAAGCTTCCAACCGGCCACTCATCATTGAAACAGGCCCAGATGACCTTTGGAGGAAGATACAAGCCAAGGAGTATTCAGTCATTGACCAGCTAAACAAAATACCAGCACATATATCTATCCTCTCTTTGTTGCAGAACTCCAAGGCACACAAAAATGCTCTGTTGAAGGTGTTGAGTGAGGCATACATGCCGAGTAATGTCACTGGCGGAGAAATGGCCAATATGGTGGGACAAGTGTTAGAAAGCCACAAAATCACTTTCTATGAGGACGAGCTGCCGCCTGAAGGGTTAGGTCATAGCAAAGCATTGCATATCACCGTGCAATGTGAAGACTACTTCATCACTAGGATCCTGATTGATGGGGGTTCCAGCCTTAATATATGCCCATTGATAACACTCAAGAAGTTGGGTAAAGGGCTGCACGAGATAAAAGAAGGAGCAATCAACGTGAAAGCTTTTGACGGATCCCAAAGGTCCACCATCGATGAAATTAGCCTGTGTCTTCAAATGGGACCAACTTGGTTCGAGGTTGACTTTCAAGTAATAGATGTGCCAGCATCCTACAACCTGCTGTTAGGACACCCTTGGATTCATTCTGCGGGGGCTGTGGCTTCGACACTGCATTAGACTGTGAAATTTGAATGGAATCACCAGGAAGTGATCATTCACGGTGATGGCAGCAATCTTATATATAGTTGTCAGACCATTCCGGCGATAGGGGGAAGAAGAAAGTTAGGTGGAGAGACTTATCACCACATCGAGCGAGTCAATGCTGTGGACAAAGATAAATGGTGGGACAACAAGATCGAGAGTATATTGAACTGGAGTGGTACGACTGGAAGGGCTGGCAGACTCAGGGATGCTAANTCCTTACTACCCACTGAACATCCAATACCGCCTTTGGAGCAGACTTTCCAATAGGCTGACATTGTTTATGGGACAGACGAAGAGGAGGCACTTGCCGCGGTGAAGAACTTGTTCTTAGAAGACAATGACATGGACTGCTGTGTTGTTTTCGAGGAGAAGGGGGAGGAAGGTCCTTCCATACAAGCTGTGAGTAGAGGAACATACCTC
Source organism: Nicotiana attenuata (assembly GCF_001879085.1). Classification (NCBI taxonomy): domain Eukaryota; kingdom Viridiplantae; phylum Streptophyta; class Magnoliopsida; order Solanales; family Solanaceae; genus Nicotiana; species Nicotiana attenuata. The sequence continues at coordinate 506,897 of NW_017670487.1, forward strand.
AACAATTGGACTATCAGGACCACCAGAGCCCGGCGAGCCTCGGGGTATCAAGGCTAAACAAGCATCATGCACTGTTTTATTTTACTAGATAATATTTTCTTTTCGCATTTTTGATTTCTGCAATAAGATCTTCAATGTTCAAAACAGTTATGGAATTTGTCAAAGCATTTCGATTTTTCTTATAAATCAACACTCATTATTATTTTTCTCTCATTACTTTACTTATACAGCATTACTATTACTTATCTTGATGAACCAATGACTGTAACATGCAATGAGACAACGCAACAAACAGACATTGATTCACTGGAAGATGACATACCAGAGGAGATTGTCAAAGAAGTTGAGAACTTTGAAAACAGACCTAAGTCCAACCTGGACGAGATAGAAATTGTTAACCTAGGAGATGCAGAGAATGTCAAGGAGACGCGAATCAGCGTTCATTTGTCGCCATTAGAAAAGAAGGAATACACAGACTTTCTAAGGGAATATGAGGACATATTCGCCTGGTTATATGACGACATGACTGGTCTAAGTACATCTATTGTGGCCCATAAACTGCCAACTAATCCGACATGTCCGCCGGTAAAGCAGAAGCTCAGGAAGTTCAAGCCTGATATGAGTTTGAAAATCAAGGAAGAAGTCACTAAGCAAGTCAAAGCCAAAGTTCTCAGGGTAGTTGAGTATCCTACATGGTTAGCCAACATTGTACCAGTACCAAAGAAGGACGGGAAGGTAAGAGTCTGTGTCGACTACCGGGATCTCAACCGGGCCAGTCGAAAAGACGACTTCCCCTTGCCAAATATACACATCCTGATCGACAATTGCACCAAGCATGAGTTACAGTCATTCATTTATTGCTTCGCCGTTTATCATCAGATCTGGATGGATGAGGAAGATGCTGAGAAAACAACTTTCATTACGCCATGGGGAATGTATTGTTACAAAATGATGTCGTTCGGCCTGAAGAATGCAGGGGCCACCTATGAGGGCCATGGCTATCATTTTTCACGATATGATACACAAAGAAATTGAGGTATATGTGGATGATGTCATCATCAAGTCCAAGAAGTCCATTGATCACATGGAAGATTTGAGGAAGTTCTTCAACAGATTGCGAAGGTACAACCTAAAACTGAATCCTGCGAAGTGTGCATTTGGGGTCCCCGCCGGAAAGTTGATTGGGTTTATTGTGAGCCGACGAGGAATAGAATTGGATCCATCAAAAGTCAAGGCCATTCAAGAACTTCCACCACCAAAGAATAAGAAGGACGTGATAAGTTTTTTGGGAAGACTTAACTATATCAGCCGGTTCATAGCACAATCTACGGTTATCTGTGAGCCAATCTTTAAGATATTGAAGAAGGACGCCGCTACCAAATGGACCGATGATTGCCAGAAGGCCTTCGACAGAATCAAGGAATACCTATCAACACCACCAGTCTTGGTCCCGCCAGAGCCAAGTAGACCCCTATTACTATACATCACGGTACTAGATGGAGCCTTCGGTTGCATTTTGGGGCAGCACGATGAAGCAGGGAGAGAGGAACAAGCCATTTACTATCTCAGCAAGAGGTTCACTCCCTACGAAGCTCGGTATTATCTGTTGGAACGCACCTGCTGTGCTTTGACTTGGGTAGCTCAGAAGCTAAGACATTACTTCTGTGCCTATACCACGTATCTCATATCAAGGATGGACCCTTTAAAGTACATCTTCCAGAAACCCATGCCCACTGGCAAGCTCGCCAAGTGACAGATCCTGCTAAGTGAATTCGATATAGTATACGTAACTCAAAAGGCGATCAAAGGACAAGAATTGGCAGACCACCTTGCTGAAAATCCCGTGGATGGAGAATATGAACCTTTGAAAACATATTTTCCCGATGAAGAGGTATTATTCATAGGAGAAGACATTGCAGAATCCTATGATAGTTAGAGAATATTTTCCGATAGAGCAGTGAACTTCAAAGGAGTTGGCATAGGAGCAGTCTTGGTGTCAGAAACCGGTCAGCATTATCCGGTGTCTGCCAAGCTCAGATTCCCCTGCACCAACAATATGGCCGAATACGAAGCCTGCATCATAGGGCTCAAGATGGCCATTGACATGAACATTCAGGAGTTGCTAGTGATTGGAGATTCAGACTTGCTTATACATCAGGTACGAGAAGAATAGGCAACCAAGAACTCCAAGATACTCCCATATCTGCATCAGGTACAGGAATTGAGAAAAAGGTTCACAAAGACAGAGTTCCGACATGTTCCCAGAATCCAGAATGAGTTCGCCGATGCATTAGCTACCCTGTCATCTATGATTCAGCATCCGGATAAGAATTCCATTGATCCCATTCCGGTGAAAATTCATTATTAGCCAGCTTAATGTGCCCATGTTGAAGAGGAAGCAGATGGAAAGCCTTGGTTTCAGGATATCAAGGAATATTTGGTGAAAGGAGAATACCCGGAGCTTGCGTTGCATACCCAGAAGCGCACACTTCGAAGGTTGTCTAACAATTTCTTTCACAGCGGAGGAATCCTGTATAGGAGGACTCCGAATTTGGGATTATTAAGGTGTGTCGACGCAAAAAAAGCATCCAAGCTACTAGAAGAAATCCATGCTGGGACTTGTGGCCCACATATAAATGGTTTTGTCTTAGCAAAGAAGATACTCCGCGCTGGTTACTTTTGGATGACTATGGAAACAGACTGCATCCAGTATGTACAGAAATGCCATCGCTGTCAAATACATGCAGACATGATAAAGGTACCTCCAAATGAGCTTAATGCAACAAGCTCGTTGTGGCCGTTCGCCGCTTGGAGAATGGATGTTATTGGACCAATTGAGCCTGTTGCTTCCAACGGACACAGGTTTATCCTAGTGGCAATTGACTATTTCACCAAGTGGGTCGAAGCAGCATCCTACAAAGCAGTGACTAAGAAGGTCGTGGCGGACTTTGTCCGCAACCACATTGTTTGCCGATTCAGGATTCCAGAATCAATCATTACTGACAATGGATCCAATCTCAACAACGACTTGATGAAGGCTATGTGCGAAACCTTCAAGATCAGGCACAAGAATTCTACAGCCTACAGGCCTCAAATAAACGGAGCCGTGGAAGCCGCCAATAAGAATATCAAGAAGATATTGAGGAAAATGATAGAGAAGCATAAACAGTGGCACGAGAAGTAATCATTTGCTTTGTTAGGATATCGCACCATAGTCCGCACATCAACTGGGGCGACCCCCTATATGCTGGCCTATGGTACAGAAGCCGTCATTCCCGCTGAAGTAGAAATTCCTTCCTTAAGGATCATACAGGAAGCCAAGCTCGACGACGCAGAATGGGTGAAGAGTCGTTACGAGCAGCTAGCTCTCATAGATGGGAAAAGAATGAATGCAGTTTGTCATGGTCAACTTTATCAGAATAGAATGTCCAGAGCCTTCAACAAGAGAGTCAAGCCGAGGCAATTCACATCGGGACAGCTGGTATTAAAGAAAATTTTTCCGCATCAGGATAAAGCCAAAGGGAAGTTCTCTCCCAACTGGCAGGGTCCGTACATGGTTCAGCGGGTTTTGACAGGAGGAGCCCTCATACTTGCAGAAATGGACGGAGAAGTTTGGCTAAAGCCTATTAATTCAGATGCAGTCAAGCGCTACTATGTGTAATCTCCATGTTTTCCTCTATGATGTAATTTGAACTACGTCTGACCTGATTCTCGTTTAAGAGGGGATACGTAGGCAGCCTTATGGGTTCTGTCACAATTAAATAAAATTTTCATTTCCCCCCAAAATTGGAAACTGGGGCAGAATTTTGAGGAGGGCCCTCAAAATTCCGAAGTCATTTCAGCCGATCGTCGCACGAGCAGCAGTCAGAAGCATCAACCCATCAAACTGGGCAGAATTTTGAGGAGGACCCTCAAAATTCCGTAGCAGGAGAGGTGGCAATGTCTCGAACCGCGTCACAGTCGTCGGTTCATCTAAAAACTATTTTAGTTATACATCTATGTCATACTTTTACAAAATCATGCGTGTTTATTTATTGAAACTGCTTCATTTAGCAACACTACCCCAATGATACATACAGTATCACCAGATGAAAGCCAAGCAGTTCAAGCAGAGCCAGCAGGAATACGAACTAACCTCCCCCCTTTATGAAACTCACGATTTTTCTTTGGATGCAGGCACTTGGAATGCGAAATCATCGAACATACTATACACTCACAAACATTGATCAGGAATACAACTCTTAGAACCGTTGCGCTTACCCACATTTCCTATCCACACACACCAGTGACATTCTGTGTGTCACAGTGTCCCCAGCAGTCACGATATTGCAATCTGCTATCAGCTAAGAAATCTTTATTACCGTTTGCCCTTTTATTTCTTTCATAAGGCTACTATTCTGCCTTCCGAGGTTAAGCTCTACCTCCATCTGCATTTGCATTGCATAAGGCTACTTTTCTGTCTTCCAACTTGCATAAGGCTAACATTTTGCCTTCCGAGGTTAAGCTCTACCTCCATCTGCATTTGCATTTCATAAGGCTACCATTCTGCCTTCCCAGGTTAAGCTCTACCTCTATCTGCATTTGCATTGCATAAGGCTAGCATTCTGCCTTCCAACTTGCATAAGGCAACCATTCTTCCTTCCGAGACCAAACGCTGTCTCCCTCTGCATTCTCTGCATTGCGTAAGGCTACCATTCTGCCTTCCGAGACTAAATGTTGTCTCCATCTACACTGCACGGCTGAAAGATCGCCACATGGCACGGTTGAAAGATCGCCATATTGCACGGCTGAAAGATCAACACATTGCACGACTGAAAGATCGCCACATTGCACGGCTGAAAGATCGCCACATGGAACGGCTGAAAGATCGCCACATGGCATGGCGGAAAGATCGCCATATGGCACGACTGAAAGATCGCCACATTGCACGGCTGAAAGATCGCCATATTGCACGGCTGAAAGATCGCCACATTGCACGGCTGAAAGATCGCCACATTGTTTGGTTGAAAGATTGCCACATTGCACGGCTGAAAGATCGCCACATGCTACTGCATCCTTCATGGCTGAAATATCGCCAACTTATCCAAAGGCGTCATCGCTCGGAGGCGCCATCCTCATAGCCCGAGAACACCATGCCATGGCCTGAGGACCCCTTTCAATCTCTTGCATATCATTATTCAAAGGCATCATGGTTCGAAGGCATCATTTCCATAGCCCAAGGGCATCATTTCATAGCCTGCGAATCCTTTATTATACGCTTCATGGCCCAGGACATCATGGTCCAAGGACGTCATCCTAACCGTCCGAAGACAACATTCATGGTCCGACGGGAATTTGTATCATGTTTAAATTTGCGCACAATATATGCTCGTATTACTTATTTGCAGGTAAACCGGCAAGCAACAGCCGTCCCGGCAGGAGCATTTCCGCTCCGGTGCCCGCAGCCACATCAAACCTGACCACTCTCGTAATCCTTTCACACACCCTGACCGAAACGTTGCGTCCGTTCTTGGAAAGTACCTGTCGGCATACTCCGCCAACGGATCCTGAACTACATATGGCCTGATTCCTGTAAAACCAGGGATATGTATGCAGCCCAGAAGCCAGGGCGCGGCCTAAACCTCTTCAAACCGTTCCGCTCAGTCAAAACTAGCCATCATATCTTTACCCGACAACTCTTTCATCTTTCCCGGGTAAAGAGGGGCAGTTGTTGATACCCAATTTTTTCCTATATGTTTTTAATATGCAAAATACTTTCAAAATAGCATGCATATGCATATACAAGTATGTCTCAATGCTTTATTATTTCTCCTTAATTTTCTAAAGACTTTTTAACCAATTTATCTCCCTATTTTATTCATAAAAAACCCAATAATAATTCCCAAGATTATCATTTTGGCAATTCATTGATTGGATTCTCATATTTATACCAAAATATAGCTAAAATAATTTTTGTACATTTTTTACAAATTTATTTAGTATTTTTTTAAGGCTAATTGCAATATTAGCCTCTTTTAGATTTAATTGCGTTTATATCTATAAAGATTAAGTCCAGTATTTTTAAATTGATAATTATGTATTACAAATCATTTTAATACTCTTATATTGTTTCCAGGAATTAATTTACTATTTTTTATAAAATGAAAGTGAAAAATTGGCTATTTAAAATCTAGTCCAATTATATTTCAATAATAGCCTAAATTGAACCCCAATTATCCCGACCCAATAGCAATTTGAACCGACCCAAACCCTATTCTATTAACCCGCCCCACTGACCCGTTCAATCCAGGCCGTTGATCAAAATGATCAACGACCACCATTACTCCTTTCCTAATTAAACCCAAAGACCCCCAAACCTTCTTCATTCTTCGCATTCCGCCGCCCCTGAATTCCCCTCGTCTCTCAAATCCTCTATACACCACTCTCAAACCCTAGTCGCTGCCACCCCACTCAGCCCGAACCTATGGCCTTCCAAGGTCATCGGAGACTTACACCGGCCTTTCATGGCTCCTTTTTATTTGTTCTTATGATTTCAAGGCCAGACCATGAAGAAATCTGGTCCAGCCTTTGGTCGATTTTAGTTCATGGTTGTTCTCCGGTCATATGTGGTGTTTCTCGGGCCAGCTATGACTATTCGAGTCAAATTTTTGACTCTCTTGGTAAGATTGATAGCTTTCAAGGCCTTCTCGTTGTTTTTGGGTTCTTCTGAAACCCTAAGCTCTAAGGTTCTTTCGATTTCCTTTAGATCTGCTTCAGTTCTGTGTTTTCTTTGAACTTCTAAACGTTTTTCTCGAAGTTTCTATTAAGAATCTGCTTCCAAAACTCTTTATCTTTTAGGGTTTTCTTGTTAAGTTATTTCGAAACTTTCTCTGATTTTTTGACATGTTCTACTATGTTTGCTCGTATTCTTCCCCTCTCTGAGTTTGCATGATAAAAAACCTAATGCCTTCTGAGTTTTCTTAGTCCATTTGTATTTATTTGTTTGATTTACTTGTTATCTCTAGGCTCGCTTGATGTTGAAAACCCCAGTTTTTGGGTTTATTCGAGTTCCTGGGACTATTTATTTATTTGATTTACTTGTTCATCATCTCTAGACTCGATTGGTTTCAAAACCCTAATTTCTTTGGGGTCTATTGAGTTTCTGAAAATGCTTGTGCAATTCATCTATTTGAAGTTGCTCGACTTGATTTGAAATTCTTTTGTTTCAGCATCTATTTCTTTATGTGATTCTTGTTTCTTGCTATCCTTGAAATTCGACTATACTTTTTTAGAAGGGTCTTTCACTTGACCCTTTGCATGCTTCTAATACTCTCTCGTTTCTCTATTACTAAGTCAATGGAGTTGACATATGTGACTATCATGTTTCGAAGGTTTGCTGTCTGCTAACTTTGTGTTGTTATTGCATGCCGCTTCTCTTTGCCATAGTTTGGCCTCGCATGTCTAATGTTTGTGCACTCTATTTATATGTTGAATTTCCCACTTGACTGATCTTTAATCTTGGGTTGATTTCAAACCATTCTTTTGTGAAATTCTGATTCCACTCGTCTGTTAAGGTTAATTGATTCTTTTCCTTGTCTTTCCTTACTGAATCCCTTCCCAAAATTAGTACATTCCTGCACTTATACTTAATTATTGACTCGAGACTTTTACTACTTCTTTTATGGCAATAATCAGTATGCCTATAAATTGATTTCTTTCCTTATTTTGAATCTGTCACTACCCGTTAAGAAAGTGATCCCTTAATTAAAGGCAATCATGTGTGTAATTGATTCGGATAGTGATTGTTTCCATGTTTGTGGCTTATTACTTCTCTTTTACTCATTTTCAAAAGCGATAAATACCATGTACTTCTCTTCTTTCAAACACGAACACTTTAGTTCTGAACACACACTTACACTCAAGAACTCTCTCTTGCTTTACTGCTACTTATGCTACTGCCTGTTTAGCCGGCTGAAAGCAAAGCTAGACTTTGAAGTCATGCTTACTTTTCTTTACTGCACTTTGCTTCTCTAACTGGTATGTTCTAACTAATTTTCAGCATCCACAACAACATGTTTCTTTACTGTTCTTTCATTACTGTTTGTCTTTTTTTTTGTATTTGACTAAGTCCCATTATTAAGGCATGTTGCATTCTGCTTTTTTTTTGTTTTGTTCTGAATTAATGTTTCTGTTAATTACTTATCACAGCTGGTGCACCTTAAGTCCCCATCCCCAATGTGTTTGGCAACTGTGGTTGGTATGGGGCATGGAAATATTAACATTGTTGTCCATGACCCAAACTTGATCCTCCTAGGATCATAACCTCCATGTTTCCTCTGTTTGTTGTGTGTTCTGGTTGGCTCATTGGTATTTCAGCATCTTCTATTGCTGTGCATGCCCAAAGCTGGCCTTTGCCCAAGTACATAGGCTCTTTGCAATGAATCCCAACCCTCTGACCCCCTTGTATGAAGTTATCAACTTTGTATTTTACTAGTTAGTGTTTTCCTACCACCCTTTACCCTTATCCTTTACTCCCCCCTCAGTTGTAAAACTCTATTCCTGCACTTCCACTATCTTTTTAGACTTAAGTCCTGCCCCCTTTATGTGAGTCTTGCCTTGGGACCCATGAGTTCCCTCAGAACTTGGACACATAAGGGCTGGCATTTCCACACTGCACACATCCCTATTCTGATTAATGAACTTGGGTGTGAGCACTGTCCGGGGTCCTTTTGAAACCCTTATGGAACTTTGACACACTCAAGTCTGAGAAAGGCTTTGAAGTAATGGCATCTTAAGGCAGTTTATTCCATAGCTCGGGGAGGAGCCAAGAATCAGGCTTCCTCTGGTTGTATTTTTATGTATTTTTCTGATGTAATCTAGTACTTCTGGTTTGTAATAACTTGTAATAAACAACGGGGATTGCTAGTGAAAAAGGGTAGGTAATTATGCATGTTCAAGGGTAGAAAATATGCCTATAAGACTACTTTTAAGTCTGCCTATTCAAACTGCGTTTAGAAGCCATGCCTATAGGGTATTTTAATTCTGCATCTTCAAAAACTGCATTTAGAAAAAATGCGCCAAATTGGTCAACCAATCAACAATGAACCAAATGGAATCAAACTTCCTCAAGCTCCTTGGCAGCCCTACCACATAGTCTATAGTAATGTGCTGTCACTTCCCTCCGGTATATCAATCTTCTGAAGCAAACCACCCAATTTCTAGTGCTTATACTTGAATTATTGATTGTTCAAACACCGTGAAACATGACCAACAATGTCCTTATTCATCCTTCTCCACCAATAATGTTACTTCAAATCACAATACATCTTTGGGTGAAGAGAATACCACGAACCGTAAGCATCCTCAAGAATCAACTCTCTCATGCCATCGACAATGGAAAAAAACTTCGACCCTGATATCGCAATACACCATCATCAACAATAGTCACATCCTTAGCACCAGCTCGNTACTATTTGAGTTTCTGAAAATGCTTGTGCAATTCATCTGTTTGAAGTTGCTCGACTTTGATTTGAAATCCTTTTGTTTCGGCATCTGTTTCTTTATGTGATTCTGGTTTCTTGCTATCATTGAAACTCGACTATACTTTTTCAGAAGGGTCTTTTACTTGACCCTTTGAATGCTTCTGATACTCTCTCTTTTCTCTACTACTAAGACAATAAAATTGACCTATGTGACTACCATGTTTCGATGGTTCGCTGTCTACTGACTTTGTGATTGTTATTGCATGTTGTTTCTCATTGCCATAGCTTGGTCTCGCATGCCTAATGTTTATGCACTCTATTTATATGCTGAATTCCCCTCTTGAATGATCTTCAATTTTAGACTGATTTCAAACCTTTCTTTGTGGAATTCTAATTGCACTCGTATGTTAAGTAATTGATTCTTTTCCTTGTTTCGCCTTACTGAATCCCTTCCCAAAATTAGTACATTCCTGTACTTAGACTTAATTACTTACTCGGTGGTTTTACTACTTCTTTTATGGCAATAACCAGTATGCCTATAAATTGATTTCTTTCCTTATTTTTGAGTCTGTCACTGCCCGTTAAGAAGGTGATCCCTTAATTAAAGGCAATCATGTGTGTAATTGATTCTGAATAGTGATTGTTTCCATGTTTGTGGCTTATTACCTCTCTTTTACTCGTTTTCAAAAAGCTATAAATACCTTGTACTTCTCTTCTTTCAAACAAGACGAACACTTTAGTTCTGAACACACACTTACACTCAAAAAACTCTCTCTTGCTTTACTGCTACTTGTGCTACTGCCTGTTTAGCCGGCTGAAAGCCAAGGCTAGGCTTCGAAGTCCTGCTTACTTTTCTTTACTGCACTTTGCTTCTCTGACTGGTATGTTCTAACTAAGTTTTCAGCATCAACAACAACATGTTTCTTTACTGTTTCTGTCATTCTTGTTTGTCTCCTGTTTATATTTAACTAATTTCCATTATTAAGCATGCTGCATTCTGCCTTTTCTATTCTGAATTAATGGTTTGTTACTTACTTATCATAGCTTGTGCACCTTAAATCCCCACCCCCAATATGTTTGATAACTGTGGGGCATGGCAACATTAATTATTGTTGTCCATGGCCCAAACTTGATCCTCCTGGGATCATAACCCCCATGTTTCCTCTGTTTGTTGTGTATTCTGGTTGGCTCATAGGCATGCCAGCATCTTCTATTGTTGTGCATGCCCAAAGCTGGCCTTTGCTTCAAGTACACAGGCTCTTTGCAATGAATCTCCAACCCCCTGACCCCCTTGTATGAAGTCATCAACTCTGAATTTTTTTTTACTAAGTACTATTTCCCAATCACCCTTATCCCTCTCTATTTTTCATTGAGTTTTAAATCTCTCTTCCTGCACTTTCACTCTACTCTTAGATTTAAGTTATGCCGCTCTTGTGTGAGCCTTGCCTTGGGACCCATGAGTTTCCTCTGAAGTTGGACACATAAGGGCTAGCCTTCCACACTGCACTCATCTCTATTCTGATTAGTGCAACTTGGGTGTGAGCATTGCCCGGGGTCCTTTTGAGAGCCTTAGGGAACTTTGACACACTCAAGTCTGAAAAAGGCTTTGAAGCAATGGCATCTTAAGGCAGTTTATTCCATAGCTCAGGGAGGAACCAAGAATCAGGCTTCCTCTGGTTGTATTTTTTATGTATTTTTCTGATGTAATTCAGTACTTCTGTCTTGTAATAATTTGTATTAAACAACGGGGATGGCTAGTGAAAAGGGGGGGGGGGGGTAATTATGCATGTCAGGGGTAGAAAATATGCCTATAGGACTATTTCAAATCCTGCATATTCAAACTGCATTTAGAAACCATGCCTATAGGGTGTTTTGATTCTGCATATCCAAACTCCATTTAGAAAATATGCCTATATGACTGTTTTAAATCCTGCATATTCAAACTGCATTTAGAAACCATGCCTATAGGGTATTTTAAATTCTGCATGTTCAACTTTACGCCTAGATAACCTGCCTATAGGACTCCACTTTAAGTTCTGCACGCTTGTTACCACTTAGACATCATGCTCTAGGATTTAAACGGCTATAAATTAGTACAATGTCCCAGAATTAAAGACAGTACATTAGTTATCATGTTCATAAGGTTAAAACCAACAATAATGGATCCTGTCACCTGCAACTAGTCTAATTTAAATCATCCTATTCTGAACCAGTGCTTAAATAACTTAATTTCTCCGTGTTAACACGATTTAGCAAGCATGCCTATAGGATTTCAACTATTCGTTTTAAGCTGTGAATACACTCAAAATCAGCAATAGATACCATGTTTCTAAGGTCTCACTTAAACACTTAGGCAAGCCTTAGGCAATAATATAAATAAAATTGAACTCGCCTCCGTTATTTGTTACAACCAGCATGCAGGCCTGATTCGTGTTTCCTAACTGAGTCATGTAATAGGCCAAGCTTGCTGCAACAACAATCTCCTCTTCCCTCAAGTATTTTTAGAATCAGACCTTACTCATTTGTTTAAGTCATGTTATTGGATTGTTTTGTTTGAGGAGGTATACTTGAGCCTTATGTGTTTATGTGATTCCCCTTAAATGTGCAGTCTTCTCTATGTTTTGTATGTCGCCCTAGATTTTTCACCTTTGAAACCTCAAGTCAGCCTAATATCCTTCCCTTTTAGGATTAGTAGTCCTAAGTGCCTCCGGGACTGATAGGAATGAGGCGGGTAATAGCATGCAATAGTGGTCGAGACCAATCCGCGCTTTTGTACCTTAAACGGGGTGGGAAAGGGTAGATATGGATATGATGACCGGTGCGCTAATACCACGTGTAGCCCCTCTTCTGAGGAGTGATTACCAGGTATTGCATTGGTGTGATCCATATTTTTAATAAACCTAGGACCCCCTTTCTTTTATTTCCCTTTTCCTTTAAAAGCATTGCAACTCTTTGTTTAAAATCAGCCTTAATTGCTCTTTCAAACGATTGTTTATTAAAATCCCCTCTTATTTGAGCTTTATCTGTATATATGTTAATTGAACCAAATTCACAAAGAACTATCTGGCCGGGAACCACACTAGTGGATCTTGAGGGGTGCCTAACACCTTCCCCTTAGGATAATTTCAAGCCCTTACCCTATCTCTGGTTATCAAATGAACTTAGAAATGAACCTTGAAGGTGTCCTAATGCACCATAAATCATTAGGTGGCGACTCTTCAAATGCTAAACCCAGTTCCCAAAAGGAACGAGTTGTCTTATACCAAATGTCATAAACCCGATTTCGCGAGAAAAAGGTGGCGCGACAGTTGTCACCTGTAGAAGCGGCAGAAAACCACATACGTCACTCTGGGTGCCCATGCTAGCCCGACACATACTCCTGTACAAGTAAGCGAGAACAGCAGCACTCCAACTATACTAGGGTAACTCATCTAGCTGCTGAAGATGATGTAGAAATCACATACTCACTAGATTTCCCGAAGTGTTCGGGAAAAAGACATCCCCAAAAAGAAGGAGCAAGGCCAACCTCGTGTACCGGTGAATATGTATATCATCTGTCTCACCGGTGATGTCGGGGTGCAATACCTCCAAATGCTGTCTAATAGTTGTCACAGAAATGCGACTGCCCCCTGAAGCTGCAGCCTCACCCTGTGGCCTGAAACCAATGAAATGCTGCAGCAAGTCCAAATACTGGGCACGCGACATAGATCTCATATACTGAGGCAGTGCAACGGCAAGTCCATCAGCAGGCAGCCCATATAAAACCTGAATATCCTGAAGCGTGATGGTGGCCTCACCAATGGGCAGGTGGAAAGTGTGCGTCTCCGATCGCCACCGCTCTATCAACGTCGTGATCGGAGACCAGTCGAGCTGCAGCCGCCCAATCTCAAAAATCCTATAGAAGCCCGTATCCCTCAGGCGCTGGACTACGCAGGGATGGAAAATCCTGTCCTTCATAAAGTCCCACAAGTCGTCCACTCTCCTGGCGCGGAGAGTCTGGTCCAATAGATGTCCCTCCCATACGTAGGCGGACCTATGATCGCCCTGTAACACTAATATCTCATCCGAGAAAGGTCCAGGATGCACAGGCGACACGTCCATGTCATCTATTGTAAATTAAACAATATTAATTGTGTGTTTGTGTTATAATAATTAATAATTAAAAATAATTATTTAATTGGACAGAGCATATATCTATGGGTTCCAGGATCGATATTTGAGGCCCAGCTGCACCAAGCTACCCTGAATTCTTATGTGTGTCAATTTCAATATATTTAAAATTTTGTTAGTTTTATAAATTAAATAATTAATTTTTAATTGGACAGAGTATATATCTATGGGATCCAGGCTCGATATTTGAGGTCCAGTAGCTCCAAGCTATCCTGAATTCTTGTGTGTGTCAATTTCAATATTTTTAGAATTTTGTTTGTGTTATAGTAACTAATATATAATTATTTAATTGGATAGAGTATATATCTATGAGTTCCAAACTCGATATTTGAGGCCCAGTAGCACCAAGCTATCCTGAATTCTTACGTGTGTCAATTTTAATATTTTTAGAATTTTGTTTGTGTTATAATAATTAATATTTAATTATTTAATTGGACAAAGTATATATCTATGAATTCCACGCTTGATATTTAATTGGACAGCATATATTAATTTGTTAGTTCTGTGTGTTTGTTTTATAAATTAAATAATTATTTTTTGTAAAGTGTAATTTGACAGAGTTTGTAGTTAGTAGATACTTAAACTACAGAGATTCTACGCTAAAAGGCTCTATATTTTACTACGCTAAAATACTATATATTTTACTACGCTAAAAGGCTCTATATTTTACTACGCTATAAGGCTCTATATTTTACTACGCTATAAGGCCACTAGTCTTTAAAGTAATAAATAATCTAAACTAAATAAAAACAACAAATATATTTTAATAACATAACATTCACGAAATTACATATAAAACAGTAAAAGAAATTTATGAACATTTTTGTTAACAAGAAAAATTATTTCTCAACTTTTAACTATTTTTTTAAACACTAATAATTTAATCCAGATAAAAATAACGTACTAATTTAATCGCAAACAAAACACAAAACAACGTGGAAACACATTCAAGACAACTAATATGCATTATTATACGAGTTTTGACATAAACTAAATCGGAATACCTCGATTTATGTTAGATCGGAAGAGCATTTTTAGAAAAGTACGGTTTGAGCCCGAAACGAGGAAACCACAACAATAGAAGGCTTGTTGTATGCGGGACCGTACAATCTTAACTTTTTGTTGTGACGGGTGGGGTCCGACTCGAATTTTTTTGAGAAAACGAGAGGGGGGGGGGGGACCGCTGTTTGTTGGATTTAAAAATGGAGGTGTGTTCTGGTTTCTGTCGTGGGGAAGAAGGGGGACTTTTATTTTAATAGGTAAACCCCGGTATAATACCGCACTATATATGAAACGCGATATTACACTGCGCTTTACTTTAACGGCTAAAATTCTGTTAAAGTAAATGCGGTATAATACCGCCTTTTGTATAGAAAAAATACTTTTTTTTTACATTGTAAAACCGTATTTTGAGTCCAAAAAATTAGCATTTAGATTTCGGACTCGCCTTTCCTCATCTAGTAATATTAATAAACATTCAAGTGGTTTTTTAAATAGATAACGTAAGGGTGGGCGGGTATGTGATCAATCATCAGTGATCGGAACAGCACCGCCGCGTCTTTCACTTTTTTGGTCAGACAAAACCCCTCCCATAAAGTTTTGATTGGATATATATCAATTAAAATCAGAAATTTTATCCACTTGCCTAGGTTTTTGCATTATCCCCCTTTTTTCCCTGCTAAGATATTTTTATTTCGCTCCTCTTAATCTTCTTCTTTTTTATTTTGCCAAAAAAGAAAAAAGACAGAAACTTAGCAGCAACATGATGAGAAGGCAACAAGATCAACAATCTAAGCTTCTGTACGATCTTTCCACTATGGTTCTTAACATTCTCCGATCTCCAACGACGGTGCCGTTCGACTTTTCCGACCAGTTTACGGCGCCGGCGAGGCCACCGGTGCAGCAGATTACTCCGGCGGGTTTTGCATCCCTGCTGCTGGGTATTTCTATGGCTTTGATGATCTGTGGATCTGTAACATTCTTTATTGGGTTTTTCATGTTGCCATGGATTCTTGGGTTGGTGATGGTTTTGTATCTTGCTGGGATTGTTTCTACTTTGTCAATGATTGGACGTGCCATTTTCTGCCCTATGCCGCCTTCCTCTCAACCGCCAAGAAAAGATGTTCAACGTAAGGATTGTTGAACCTTTTTTCCTTTTATAGTTAATAATGTTTTAAGCATTCTTAAGATGTTTGTTTAGCTGTTCAACTTGGAGATCGACTCCCTTAATTCTTGCTCTTATTTCTTTTGTACGTCTCCCGCTTGTTTGATTGTTACGAGCTTTCTTTTGATCTATTTTCAATGTTTCATATCTTTGCTAGATTTCATTGTGGTGTTGTGACTAGTTCTAAAATACCGACTTTAAATTACGGGCGAGTCCCGGATTTTTGAATATTACGGCTTTGAGTTTGGAATTCTACCGCAACCTTTTTGATTTAACACATATACCAGATTTGAGCCAAAAGTTAGTTGGTTCACATGAACCCGTAACTAAAGCACCTCTAATTTAAGTTAGTAAGTTACATTAAACTATTGCAACTGTAGTTGTTTAATGATTTATCAAGTTATTTAGATTATTTTCTAGATATCAGTTCATACAACTTTACAAGGGCAGCCCGGTGCACTAAGCTCCGCTATGCGCGGGGTTTCGGGGAAGGGCCGGACCACAAGGGTTTATAGTATGCAGCCTTACCCTGCATTTGTGCAAGAGGCTGTTTCCACGGCTAGAACCCGTGACCTCCTGGTCACATGGCAATGGCAGCAACTTTGCACTGTTTAGTTATTTAATTTTGAAGTTTGATGATTATATACTCATTTGCACCAACTAATTGAATCAAATGACAACTATATGACTAATAGTAATTATTTCTTGAGTGAATGAAAACTGGAAGGTGAAGTAACTCATGTGACATGTTTTCTGGTTGCACTGATTTTCGTTTTGTTAAGAACTCATATTTTGGATATAACAGAGTTGAGTTTCCCTCATCTGTTCTCTTTATACTTGACATTTATGAATATGATTTCATTCTCTCTAAGGTGCCCTACTTTACTGCCTGCTTCATATCTTATGCAAATTGGTTTAATATCTCAAAAACCATATTTTAGACATAGGTGCCCTCATCTGCTAATTTCCTTACTTTCCAAAATTTAAAAAGGTATTGGGATTTTTCTAGATAGTTGCCTATTATTTTCTTTGGGCTTTCCAATATTTTAGAGACTGGTTGGCCTATCTTCTTAGCATATAAGATTACCTGGTTTGATGTTTTTTTGGTCAACTTGGCCTCCATGTTTCTTACTCCCTCCGTTTCAATTTAGATGAGGTAGTTTGACTCGTAACGAAGTTAAAAAAAAAAAAAAAGACTTTTGAAACTTGTGGTCTTAAAAGTTTAAGGGGTAAAAGTTTTGTGGTGTCATGACAATTGTGCGGTTATAAAAGCATCCCATTAAGGGTAAAATGGGAGTTTAAAGTTGAATATTTTCAATTGTAGAAATGTGTCATTCTTTTTGGAACGGACTAATAAGGAAAGTGTGTCATCTAATTTGAAACCGAGGTAGTAATTATTTCAGTAGCAGAGTGAGTTGAAAGTATGATGCAAATAGTCACAAGAAGATCAACTGACAAGAGTAGGAAGAGTGTTTTTCACTTTGCTATAGTTTGATATATTAGGAAAAACAAATGAATGGTATATTGCTACACCCAAAATGTAACAGAATTTTGCCCTTTGAGAATGAATCATTGTTTATAATGTATTTAAGGTAAATAATAAGTTATTTATCATCATAGAGTTGTAGTTTATTTTGCATCATAGCTTTCTTTGTGAATTCTTAAAGTAGGGGGAGGTTTTACAAACACTTACTTGGCACGTTTAGTCTCCAATTCTCAGCATGTGCATTCGACCTACATTAAGTTCAATCAGCTTCTGAAATCGTGCTATGATTGGATATAGATATTAGTACAACTTATCTATTTGGTTAAGATTGAAAATTTTCTGTTTAAGTTTGTGAGGGGACCGTTACAACTCAGTCTTCGGTTGTTTGAGGAAATAGTATGACAGAGAAATCACCTATGTTTGCTTCACCAAATTCATTCAATCTAGCTGTATTAGACTGCTCTTTTCCTTTTTCGAAATAGGGTAGAAACTCAGGAGTCGTACTTCCCATTTGTTTTGTTCCCTCGACAAGTAGTTGTTGCTTCTCAAGAATGATTTATGTAGGAGGTTGAGATACAATGCGGTGCATGATGTATTGTCCAGTTCTATATGATATCTCATGTTTCATATCTCTGTCTACTCGTCTATGTATATTCTCTATGCTTCCCCAGAATGATTCATGTGTGATATTGAGATGCTGATGTGGTGCAAGATGTATTCTCCAGTTCTATTTGATTTTCCATGTTTCATATTTGTGTCGACTCATTTGTTTATATCCTCTGTTGCAGCCTGTAAAATATTGTGAAGCAATTTAAACGTTTGTATTGGACACCACAAGGGTGAGGAGTATGGTGTAGCTGCCTGCAAATGTTTAAAAAGAGGATGCAGGAGTGGTATACTATATGCTGCTCCTTATTGCAGCCAGCGGGAGAGGACAGTTTAGGTATTTAAAAGTGAAAATATTTTATTAGCTATTTCTTATAGGAAAGATCAAAATGGTTGTGCCTCGTTATTATTATTATTTTTTTAAATTCTCAGTGCACTATGTTGTGTCTCTGCTGACATTCAAGATGTAGAAACATTTGCTGTGAGATTGCTGGAAATGAAGTACAATCAAAGCTTAATTAGTAGTATTTTAGCTCCTGATATATGATCATGTCATTTGGAAAAATATAAAGGAAAATCTCCCTGTTCAAAAACGAAAAAAAGAAGGTTGTTTCTGTTCAATTGTAAGCTGTGAATTTGAGAACTGACAGGCTTCTTTTGCTTTAATTTTTTTTTTTTTTTTTTGGCAAAAGCAATATGTAACTATGGTGTGTGCTCAGGTTGACATTTTCTGAGCAAAGGGATTTTCCAAATGTACGTAACCATCAGATGCATAAACCAAATGTAGGTGCTTATTCTTTTGTGTAATGTAATTTTTGTTTTTCTATTATATACCCCTCCTAGTCAAATTAAACAGCTACTTAACTATTCATTAAGATCTCCATTAAAAGCTTAGGTATGAATAATCATTCACGTGCATGCATTTGTTTGGCAAAGAATGGATGTTAAGAATGGATCTTAAATATGAATAATTAAGGGCACATGACTCCATCCGGAAAAGCACGGCCAAAACTTGTTCTTTCTTCTCCAAAGGCATCATCTAGAATATTGGAACCGGGACCAAAATACGAATTTGGAATAATAGATGGGTCATTGACAATCACTCATTAAGGGAACTAATTAAGGGTCCACTTGGCAAGGAAGATACAAATAAAAATGTAGCTTGCCTCATTAATAATAAAAATTGGAGCCTACAAGCCCTATCATACGACCTACCAAATATGCTTTCCGACATCGTAACACAAACATACATTCCGTTCTCTGAGAATTTAAATGATTGAAGATGAGAACTTCACAACAAAATCAGCCTACAATCTTTTCATTACGGTAACAAAGGCACCTCAAACTCATGAAACCATCAACCACTTATGGATATAGAAAGCACATTGCCACAACAAATTCAAAATCTTCCTATGGTTACTAACACCAAAGACTGCCTACTGCAGCTATCCTAAGCCAAATAATTAAATACAACTCTTGCAAATATTGTGGAACAGAGGAAAACATAAACCACATATTCTTTCACTGTCCTATTGTTGATACCCAATTTTATTATATTTTTAAATATGCAAAAATACCTTCGAAATAGCATATATAAGCATGCCCAAGGTTTTTATTATTTTTCCATAATTTTAAAGGTTTAAATTGATTTATTTTCTCCCTTTTTATCCATAAAATCCCCAATAATTATTTCCAAAATTATTATTTTGATAATTCATCTATTGGATTTCTATATTTATGCCAAAATATGGCTAAGGTAATTTTTATATTTCTTTTGCAATTACATTTAGTATTTTTAAAGCTAAATTGCACATAATTGGAATGTTAGCCCTTTTAAGATATAATTATGTTTTATATGCATAAATCCTGTATTTTAGATTGCTAGTTATGTATCCTAAATCATTCTAGCATTCTAAATTATTTTTTTTCCAGAAATTATCTACTATTTTTTATAAATTAAATAGGGAAAAACTGGCTATTTAAATTATAGCCAAATTGGCTTTCAATTATAGCCAAATCAGGACCCCAATTCCCAGCCCAATTTTACAATTAAAACCTGACCCACACCCTATTAACCCATACCCAAACCCGGAACCCAACCTACCCTTTTTAATCTCCCAGATCAACGGTCCATGTTATTTCTTTCCTTTTTTAATCCAACGACCCCCCAAATCCTACCCCATTCTCTCATTTGCACCGCCCTTGAATCCTTTCCTCTCCAAATTCTCCCTAAGACCTAACTCAAAACCTAATCGCCGTCACCGGCGTGAACCCCTCCTACGATGTTTCTACGTCTTCTCCGACCGGGCCTGGTCTTCCACACGCCATGGCTCTTCGATTTCTTGGATCCTTGAGATCTTCTCAAGGGAACCCTAACTGGTTCCGGTTTGGAACTTTGTTTATCAGCCTGTCTCAGGCCATTTTCCGTTTGTGAGTAAGAACTTCTTCTTGTTTTATTACGGATCTATGGGTTCTTGACATATTCTATCATCTCTACTACTTTTCTGGAAAACCCTAGCTTTAAATCCTCCGATCTTTTTAGATCTGTGATGGATCTATGTGTCTTTAAAGGTTCTCACCTGTTTTCCTCAAAAGATTTCTCTGATTTGAAACGATTTCCTCATTTTCCAGACTAGGGTTTCAAAACCCTTTTGCAAAAAACGATTCCTTTCTGATTTTTAGCAATTACTTTGTGATTTTTAACATGTTTAAACATCACTTGAGTCTTTCCTTTTGCTCGATTCATTTTCGTTAAGAAACCCTAATACTTCTGGACTCGATTTGAAGTTTGAGTCTGTTTGCGATGTGTTTGCATGTCTCTCATAAACATTCTAGGTTTCATGTATGTTCTATATGCTCTTGCGCTTCCTGCTCTAATCCGTTCTTGGGGTTTCTCTAATTTGTTTCAAACATGTTATTTATCGTTTAATAGGTCTGACTATTTGTTTTATTGATTGTTCACATGATAATTTATATTGATTTTTGTGTAATCTCCTTAGACCTGCGATATCCCCCCGAATCTGTGATTTTGTGTATTTTCCTTGTAATTCTGACTGATTTTTCGAATTGCTTCCTTACTTTTGTGATACTTTCCTTAGTTAGTGCTGATTCCCTGTGATTTTCAATCTCATTCGTGATTCTTTGAACTAACTTTCAGAATTAAAATTGTACTCTACCTTATTTATGTGCACAAATATGCTGTTAGTTATTTAACATGTACTTTCCTTACTTGAAAATATTCTGTACTTGGTCCTTATTACATGCCACATGCTTTTACTACTCCTACTGTGGTAAAGTCAGTCTTATAAGTAATTCTTTTCCCTATTTGATACAACTTGTACCCGTTTGAACTATGACTCCCTAATTGAAGGAAGTCCGGGTCTTTAATTGATTCTGATTTGTATTATTTCTATAATTGTGCTTAGTTAGTACCTATTACCTTATTTTCCTGCCTGTTCTAAAACTATAAATACTCTACCCTCTCTTTAGCATAGGGAACGAACAATTACACTATTCTAAACTCTCTCTTACACACATATACTCTCTTACTTGATACTCAGTTGGTTGCAAGCCAACACTTAGTGGTTACATTGTTCTACTGCTCTATTGTTCTACTACTCTACTGCTCTACACACTACTGCTCTACTTCCCTTCATTGTACTGCTCTTCACTCCTCACTCTGCACCTATTCTCTCATTCTTACTGGTATGTTTTCAGTTTAATTTACAACCTCCAAAACAATATGTCTCTATTTGTATTGCACTTCCTTTTGTTTCTCTTATGCTTCTACTTATGGTTCTGCTGCCTCCCTTGCAATTAGCATGCCTATTTTGCCATGTGATTACCCTGTAATTCAGCATGTCTACTGCTTTCTCACATTTTCTACTACTATTCCACCCTACCCCCCTAACCCCCCAATACATTATAAGCATGACACCTAGTTACTATGTGATCCTGAACCCTTTCCCCTAAACCTAATGTGTAACTCTGTTTAGCACCCCTTAAATCTGATGCTGCTAAGTTCATGGCATGAACACTTTGTGATAGACTATTACTGTGGCTATTTAAGTTCTGTAGTACTTCTCTGGTGTTAACCTGTGTGCAAATATGCTTTCGCGTATGAACTACTTGTCCCCAGTTCCTCCTTTCCCTGTTTGTGTTTGAACTATGTATGTTGATTTGGTCTTGAGTTGCTGATTGTCCTGTCTCTTTTCTTTTTCAAGCTGGTTTTCACTAAGGCAAACTCTTCTATTGCCTTCCAAAACTTATTTCAAACTAATCATTGTCAAAATTGTTTCCAACTCAACTCTTTTAAATCTATGTCAAGCACTCTCACATATACTCTTAGACCAATAGGTTCTGCTCCTTTTGTGTGAGCCTTGCCTCGGGACCCTTGAGTTCCCTCTGAACTTGGACACGTAAAAGCTGGCCTTTCCACACTGCACTTACTCTGTCTTGGTTATGCAATCTGGGTGTGAGCACTGCCCGGGATCCCTTGAGGTCCTTAGGGAACTCTGACACACCCAGATATGAGAAAGGCTATGGAACAATCTTGGCACTTGAGGTGGTTTATTACATAACTCAGGGAGGAAGTCCTAATCAGGTGCTGAAAGTCTAGGCCTGTTTCAGGCTCTCTATGGTGTAATTTTTACTTTTCTTATGTAATTCATTCACATGGTCTGTAATAATTTGTAAATGAATATTGGGGTAACTAGTGAAAAGGGCGGGTATTTACATGTTTGTGGCGTAAGGCGGGTAGAAACCATGCCTATAGGACTTTACATTTCACTATGTTTGGCCTTACCATGTTAGAAACCATGCCTATAGGGTTTTACTATACTTGTCTTACCATGTTAGAGATCATGTTTAGTAGGATTTTACTATACTTGCCTTACCATGTTAGAAATCATGTTTAATAGGTCTCAAAATCAGTTTCACAAATAGATGCCATACCTATAGGATATAATTTAATCCAGCTTCTGTTATAACACGTGTTACATGTTTTCTTTCATTGGTCATCATGCCTGCAAAGTTTCTGAAATCAGTGTTAAACAACTAGATGTCATGCCTATAAGGAATAACTCTAGAAATTCTGCTATAGATCTTAACTAGTTTAGTTAAATAAATCAACCCAGTCCATGTTTTAGTTCGTTCCGAAACTGGTTTAATTAATGATTTATTTTCTCTAAAACAAGTTCTTTTAAAAACTGCCTTGATTTGTCATTAGATATCATGCCTATAAGGATTCAAGAGTCCGCTTTAAAAAACCTGCCTTGTTTCACTATATAAAATATAGTCATCTGTATTCCGCGCCTAGGCAAGCCTTAGGCAATCAACTTTAAATAAAACCAGAACCGTCTTTATGATTAGTGTTTAACTGTCAACATGTTAAAATCAGTAGGCAAGCCTGATTCGGACTTCTTTTCTGAGTCATGTAATAAATCTGGTCCCACTGTTATCACTTAAATACCTTGTTAGGATCTGAATTTAGACCTTAATTGCGTATGGTGCTATTGCTCCTTTCTTTTTTTCTTTTTATTTATTTACTAGTATTTTACTTACATAGACTTTTTTGTTTACATTATAGAAAAAGAAGGAGAGGTTAGTTGCTTGCATTTATTCATGATTGAGTATTCTATTTTGATTTTGTATTTATTTAAAATTGTAGAAATATGACTTGTTTCTCTTCTTGCTAATGTTACTATATCTTTTTGATTTTTATTTCAAAAAAAAATCTAATTTTGACTTCTATATTCTTATCTTTGAAATATAATATCATTGAAATAAGAAAAGAAGAGAAAATATTCGAACTTGAATCTTTTGTTTTCTAATTTAAATAATTAATGTAAAAAACGGAATA